>NC_083573.1:96785175-97062675 GCF_027579695.1 Neoarius graeffei
AGAAAAAAAAAAACCCTGAATAACAATGAGACGTTTTCTTAATAAACGTTTATGAACATTTCTTCCACCTCCATCTGATTTTGTTTTCTTTATCTTTCAGCAGTTTGTAAAAAGAGAGAGACAGCGAGCTCGGATTTATCGTTAAATCTCTTTGTAAAGTCAATCACGCAGCAGCTCTTTCCCATTTTATATCTGTTTTTGTGTTAGAGCTGTGTGACTTCCGCCTGCAGTGAAGTCACGTGTATTCGTTATTATTGCTCGCTCTGCTGTCTGAACAGTGCAGTTATAGTGAGGAAAAATGAAAAGATTACGCAGCATGATGATGATCGCGATTCATTTTAAAAATTTCATCAATTCAATATCGCGATTTATCGTCACACGCCTGTTCGCGTCTTTATAAAGCTGCTTTTGCTTCGATACAGCTACAGCAGCCATCTTTAACGGAGTGTCATGTGACCTGGGTTTAATCAATCTGACCATTTCTCAGGCATCATATTCCACATAACTATAAAGTTCTTTAGCCTGTCTGTATCCGCAGCATCTGAGGGAACGGAGGGGAGTTAGATCTGGATCAGTCTGCGTTGTGTGTTCAGTGATGATATTAGTGTACTGTACTGTCGGCCATGACGGCTCCATCCTCCTCCTCGACAGATTTACTCTTAAAGGAATCGTCGATGGAGAGACACTGGTGTGGCTGATTAATTAAAGGAAACCAGACGCCTGCACTATGCTCTCTGGTTTGTATCCCGGATTCGTATCCCGGATTCCAACACAATGACGGACATTTTTACCCCCGGCACAAACTCCAACCCCCCCCCCCCCACACACACACACACACACGCACACGCTGTTGTCTCTGCTGTGTGGATGAGTTTGTTCCGAACAGGAAATGAAGCAGGAGGGTGAGAGCGCGGAAGCCCTCCTCCCTTCTCCTTCCTCTGCTTCCTGATGATGGAGTTCAGAGAAACATTACAGCACGAGCGCTAATGGTGCTGCGCAAGATATCAAGCACAACCATGAAATAATCTGATATAAAAGCAAAAAAAAAAATCTGATTTTTGCGACGATAAGCACTTAAGTAATTTGATATACCGAGTCTCTAAGTCATCAGTCATCCGATTTGGTCCTAAATCAGACTGTAGAACACTTTGTAACTGACTAATAAACGCACTCGAGATGAATCATAACATCAGTGTGCGTTCAGGTTTTATTTCGTTCCAGAGATCCAGACGATAGCGTGGATATATTTTGAGCGTGAATATACTCTTTCTTTACTACCAGCAAAGACTTTTTGCAGCTTTAATAAACACAATGTGTCGATCGAGGTGAATTTATTCATTTTGTTTTCCCCTCCCTATCTGCTTAAACGCGGATGTAGAAAAACATTTTAAATGAGAATACTGATAACGATGTTCTTTTGTAAAAATAACCGTGATAACTGATTACATTGTCGGTTACCAACCGAGGGTTGTCATGGTAACCTGTTCCCATTGGTTGACTTTTACCCTGTCCACACTAGGGATTTTGTACCGATGTGATACTACTTTCGTACCGCAACACCTGTCCACACTAGCAACTATACCGGTACTGTAGCGGTATAACTGTATCGGTACGAAACCCACAAATGTATGGGTTTCGTACCGGTACAGTATCGGTACTGTAGCGCTTCGCTGTAGTGTGGACAGATGAAGCGGCTCTGTATCGATACAAATATAATGCGCAAGCGCAATGAACCATTCCTACGTCTTCCAGGTTATTCATACAATACAATACGCACGCGCTTTCCAGCTGTAAATAAAACGCCAAAATGGCTCAAAACGACCGTGGAGCTACATGGAGCAAAGAAAGGGGGGAGAAAGGGAGGGAGAAAGGGAGGAGAAGAGAAGGGAAGAGGGAGAAAGGGAGGGGAAGAGAAGGAAAGAGGGAGAAAGGGAGGGGAAGAGGGAGAAAGTGAGGGGAAGGGAAGGGAAGAGGGAGAAAGTGGGGGAAGAGAAGGAAAGAGGGAGAAAGTGAGGGGAAGAGGGAGAAAGTGAGGGGAAGAGAAGGGAAGAGGGAGAAAGGGAGGGGAAGAGGGAGAAAGTGAGGGGAAGGGAAGAGGGAGAAAGTGGGGGAAGAGAAGGAAAGAGGGAGAAAGTGAGGGGAAGAGGGAGAAAGTGAGGGGAAGAGAAGGGAAGAGGGAGAAAGTGAGGGGAAGAGAAGGGAAGAGGGAGAAAGTGAGGGGAAGGGAAGAGGGAGAAAGGGAGGGGAAGAGAAGGAAAGAGGGAGAAAGTGAGGGGAAGGGAAGAGGGAGAAAGGGAGGGGAAGAGAAGGGAAGAGGGAGAAAGGGAGGGGAAGAGAAGGAAAGAGGGAGAAAGGGGGGGAAGAGGGAGAAAGGGAGGGGAAGAAGGAGAAAGGGAGGGGAAGAGAAGGAAAGAGGGAGAAAGTGAGGGGAAGGGAAGAGGGAGAAAGTGAGGGGAAGGGAAGAGGGAGAAAGTGAGGGGAAGGGAAGAGGGAGAAAGTGAGGGGAAGAGAAGGGAAGAGGGAGAAAGTGAGGGGAAGAGAAGGGAAGAGGGAGAAGAGAAGGGAAGCGGGAGAAAGGGAGGGGAAGAGAAGGGAAGAGGGAGAAGAGAAGGGAAGAGGGAGAAAGGGAGGGGAAGAGAAGGGAAGAGGGAGAAAGGGAGGGGAAGAGAAGGAAAGAGGGAGAAAGTGAGGGGGGAGAAAGGGAGATTCGTTTTCTTTGTTTCTTTCTCAACTGCCTCGCGCGTTTTATACGATTCGACTGAATAAATGACCACCAGAAATACAGACTGTACACTGACAACAAAAAGCACACACACGTTGTTTCATCCGCCATATTCTCGGAAGGAAGTTACTCGGTAACCACGGAAACATTTCACGCACGCGCATTTCAACTTCCGTGAAAGAAAACCGCAAACATTTCTCGCTAGTGTGGACAGATGCACTAAACTGTACCGGTATACTTTGTATCGATACAGTTATACCACTTTCGTACTGGTGTATATATGTGAACACAGCTTTTGATAGTTCGTTCTCTTTCTTGGTTATGACGCACGTCGTGTCCCGCCCAATCGTTGAGCACCATGATCGCTCCTGATTGGTGGAAACAATCATTTTGTTTCATCTTTCAGTTACATTACATTACAGGCGTTTAGCAGACGATCTTATCCAGAGCGACGTACAGCACACCCTGGGGAGCGGTTGGGGGTTAGGTGCCTTGCTCAAAGGCACTTCAGTCATTCCTGCTGGTCCAGGGATTCGAACCGGTGACCTTTTGGTCCCAGAGCTGCTTCTCTAACCTTTAGGCCATGGCTTTGCCTAGTTAACAATTTTTTTAAGGATTTAGTGATGACGGATTCCTGTGTCAGTATTCGTGAAGTTTTAATTCGTATGCTTGTGGATCAGACTCGAAGCCCCGTGTTGTCATGACCCATCTTCCCTGTGGAGCTGATATGAGGCTTCAGTCCCTCTCGAAGTGCTGATACCATCACCATCGTCTTCCTGACCCAACACGAGTTCATTAGAGAGAGAGACTGTACGCTGTAGAGGGTTGCTTTTTAAACTAACTCCTCTCCCACCATCAGGGATAAAGTATTGGTGTTGCTGTGAATCAATAGTGTTGTCGTTGCCAAGTGTAATGGCTTTAGACGATCGCTAATTAATGTGTGTTGTGGACTGATGGATGATCGATAACTGTCAGATCGTCTACGTGTAAATCTTTCTCTAGTCTCGTCTTCCTGATTCTTTCATTAGCTTCATCATTACGAGATCTTTGAGCCAACCTTACAGGAGCTAGGTCTGTTCTGGCGTCTTGCTACTGTTTCACACGTCAATGAACGTGTCCTTTAAAAATATCCGTGAAAAATTAGAATGTCATGAAAAAGCTCCATAGTTTTCATCAGTGACTTTTTTTAAGAAATTAAATTTTCACTATATTTCAAAGACTCATTACACACGAGCTAAAATGTTTCGAGCATTTTTTTGGTTTTAATTTTGATAATTATGACCTACAGCGCAAAAACAATCTCAAAATATTACAATATTTCATTTAGAGTTTGAATAAAATGGTATAAATGCAGTGCATCTCTAGATCTAGTTCAGTCCACGCAGCCACAATCATGGGGAAGACTGCTGACTTGACAGTTGTCCAGAAAACGATCATCGACACCCTCCACAAGAAGGGTAAGTCACAGAAGGTCATTGCTGAAAAGGCTGGCTGGAAAAGGTGTGCAAGCAACAGGGATGAGCGCAGCCTCGAGGGGATTATCAAGAAAAGTCGATTCAAGAACTTGGGAGAGCTTCACAAGGAGTGGACTGAGGCTGGGGTCAGAGTATCAAGAGCCACCATGCACAGATGTCTTCAGGAAAGAGGCTACAACTGACATCAAGCCCCTTCTGAACCAGAGACAACGTCAGAAGCGTCTTACCTGGGTTAAGGAGAGAAAGAACTGGACTGTTGCTCAGTGGTCCAAAGTCCTCTTTTCAGTAAATTTTGCATTTCATTTGGAAATCAAGTTCTTAGAGTCTGGAGGAAGAGTGGAGAGGAACAGAATCCAAGGTGTTTGAAGTCCAGTGTGAAGTTTCCGCAGTCTGTGATGATTTAGGGTGCCATGTCATCTGCTGGTGGCGCTCCATTGTGTTTTATCGAGTCCAAGAAGAGTTTAAAGCACGTCATGCTTCCATCTGCTGGCAAGGTTTATGAAGATGCTGATTTCCTTTTCCAGCAGGCCAGAACACCTGCCCGCAGTGCCAAAACTAGGACCAAATGGTTTGCTGACCCTGATATTACTGTGCTTGATCAGCCAGCCAACTCGCCTGACCTGAACCCCAGAGAGAATCTATGGAGTATTGTCAAGAAGATGATGAGAAATGCTCGACCCAAAAATACAAATGAGCTGAAGGCCGCGATCAAAGCAACCTGGGCTTCAATAACACCTCAGCAGTGCCACAGGCTGATCGCCTCCGTGCCACGCCCCATTGATGCAGTAATTCATGGTAAAGGAGCCTTAACCAAGTACTGAGTGTATAAATGAACAAACTTTTCAGAAGTTGAACATTTCTGTCTTGTAAATCCTTTTTTGACTGATCTTGGGAAATATTCTAAATTTGAGAAACTGGATTTCTGCTTTTCATGAACTGTAATCATCAAAATTAAAACCAAAAAAGGCTTGAAATATTTCACTTTATGTGGAATGAATGTAGAATATATGAAAGTTTAGCGTTTTGAATTAAATTATGAAGAAAATAACTTTTTCACGATATTCGAATTGTTAGAGATGCACTAGTACGTGTGTGCGCATATACAGTGGTGCTTGAAAGTTTGTGAACCCTTTAGATTTTTCTATATTTCTGCATAAATATGACCTAAAACATCATCAGATTTTCACACAAGTCCTAAAAGTAGATAAAGAGAACCCAGTTAAACAAATGAGACAAAAATACTACACTTGGTCATTTATTTATTGAGGAAAATGATCCAATATTACATATCTGTGAGTGGCAAAAGTATGTGAACCTTTGCTTTCAGTATCTGGTGTGACTCCCCTTGTGCAGCAATAACTTCAACTAAACATTTGCGGTAACTGTTGATCAGTCCTGCACACCGGCTTGGAGGAATTTTAGCCCATTCCTCCGTACAGAACAGCTTCAACTCTGGGATGTTGGGTTTCCTCACATGAACTGCTCGCTTCAGGTCCTTCCACAACATTTCGATTGGATTAAGGTCAGGACTTTGACTTGGCCATTCCAAAACATTAACTTTATTCTTCTTTAACCATTCTTTGGTAGAACGACTTGTGTGCTTAGGGTTGTTGTCTTGCTGCATGACCCACCTTCTCTTGAGATTCAGTTCATGGACAGATGTCCTGAAATTTTCCTTCAGAATTTGCTGGTATAATTCAGAAGTTATTGCTCCATCAATGATGGCAAGTTGTCCTGGCCCAGATGCAGCAAAACAGGCCCAAACCATGATACTACCACCACCATGTTTCACAGATGGCATAAGGTTCTTAAGCTGGAATGCAGTGTTTTCCTTTCTTCAAACATAACGCTTCTCATTTAAACCAAAAAGTTCTATTTTGGTCTCATCCGTCCACAAAACATTTTTCCAGTAGCCTTCTGGCTTGTTCACGTGATCTTTACCAAACTGCAGACGAGCAGCAATATTCTTTTTGGAGAGCAGTGGCTTTCTCCTTGCAACCCTGCCATGCACACCATTGTTGTTCCGTGTTCTCCTGATGGTGGACTCATGAACATTAACATTAGCCAATGTGAGAGAGGCCTTCAGTTGCTTGGAAGTTACCCTGGGGTCCTTTGTGACCTCATCGACTATTACACACCTTGCTCTTGGAGTGATCTTTGCTGGTCGACCACTCCTGGGGAGGGTAACAATGGTCTTGAATTTCCTCCATTTGTACACAATCTGTCTGACTGTGGATTGGTGGAGTCCAAACTCTTTAGAGATGGTTTTGTAACCTTTTCCAGCCTGATGAGCATCAACAACGCTTTTTCTGAGGTCCTCAGAAATCTCCTTTGTCCGTGCCATGATACACTTCCACAAACATGTGTTGTGAAGATCAGACTTTGATAGATCCCTGTTCTTTAAATAAAACAGGGTGCCCACTCACACCTGATTGTCATCCCATTGATTGAAAACACCTGACTCTAATTTCACCTTCAAATTAACTGCTAGTCCTAGAGGTTCACATACTTTTGCCACTCACAGATATTTAATATTGGCTCATTTTCATCAATAAATAAATGACCACGTATAATATTTTTGTCTCATTTGTTTAACTGGGTTCTCTTTATCTACTTTTAGGACTTGTGTGAAAATCTGATGATGTTTTAAGGCATATTTATGCAGAAATATAGAAAATTCTAAAGGGTTCACAAACTTTCAAGCACCACTGTAAAACCGCTCGCTCTTGTGACTTTTTGTCGTTAGTCCTACCCAGTAATGACAGACACCTCCGTGCCACATCCCTATAAGCACAAAACGGCCTTGAGTCACGCACCTGGTGTTATTTGTCGACCGTCTGTTTGATTTTGGACGGGGTTTTGGTTTTGTTCGTCGTGTGCCACATTGAGATCAGTGTGAGGTGTGTCTTTAGTTGTTATGAGAGGTACAGGGTGTTTTCACACCAACAGTATTGAAGGCGGAAGATACCAGGCACTGCCAGTAACCCTCAAACATCTGGTCGTACTCTCCGGAGTCTAAAATAAGCACCTAATCACGTGTGGCTTTTGCTCGATTGGACAACTGGCTCGAAGTGTGAAGGGGTGCTGTTTCACACATGGGTGTGTCTCACTGTAGTGTTGCTTGGTTATGCTTGGGGTGTGTGTGTGTGGTTGATAGTTTAGCAGATGCCACACTGAGAACTGCAGAAGCTTGCTCATTTCCTGTTTGAAGCAGTTGTCAAGGGCAGTCCTCATCTTTGTAAACACACACATGGCCTAGTCAAATTGAGTGTGACATTTTGGTCAAAAAAAGTCACTTTTTATAGAGCTTCAACCATCCTCTGTTCAGCTTTCACGCGTAATTTTTCCAAGTAAGCACTATTTTTGGCAAGTTTTCCTTCTAAAAGATGGACTTGCCGTAACAAATGGCACCTGATGGTCCAGTTTGTTAACACTTCCAGGGAAATTTAAAGAACAGGTTTATTTTTTTTATTTTTTTTCCCCAAGCTGTATGGAGAATTTTTGTGCAAATTTTTCCAAAAATTTTTAAATTTCAAATGTATTTTTCCTGCAAAAATCCAAATTTTTTTTAAAATGTGTGTATGGCGGCACGATGGTGTAGTGGTTAGTGCTGTCGCCTCACAGCAAGAAGGTTCGGGTTCGAGCCCCGTGGCCGGCGAGGGCCTTTCTGTGCGGAGTTTGCATGTTCTCCCCGTGGGTTTCCTCCGGGTGCTCCGGTTTCCCCCACAGTCCAAAGACATGCAGGTTAGGTTAACTGGTGACTCTAAATTGAGCGTAGGTGTGAATGTGAGTGTGAATGGTTGTCTGTGTCTATGTGTCAGCCCTGTGATGACCTGGCGACTTGTCCAGGGTGTACCCCGCCTTTCGCCCGTAGTCAGCTGGGATAGGCTCCAGCTTGCCTGCGACCCTGTAGAAGGATAAAGCGGCTAGAGATAATGAGATGATATATATATTAGTGTGTGTACACTAGAAATATTTTAACATTTTGGAGAAATTTTGTGCAGATTCTTCTGAAACTTTTTAAACTTTGAATTTTTTTTGCCTGAAAAATACAAATATTTTTAACAAGTGTAAAATAAATATTTTTAGTACACGTAGAATATTTTAAAGCCAGACTGCCTTTCAGATTTTTCAAGTGTAGGTCATAAAAAGAATTTTCCCTCCCGACACCTAATTATTTTTGTTTAGTGGACCGAAAGCTACTGAATTTGAATCACAGACTTCCAATTTAATTTTATTTTTTAACGGAACAATTAATGAATTTAAGGCCACGTGGCCCTAAATTCTCTGCTATTTTTTCCTGCTTCACCATGACCCAATACAAGATACTACGTCATGCATGACATCATGTGGTGGGCTTTCCCTGTTCATGCAAGGCATTGTGGGATACAAATTTGAAACAGGAGAGAAAACTGGAGGACGTGAGTGTGCGAATGAAACGTGAAAGACCGACTACGGTAACGGAACGAAAGCGAGAAGAAAAGACGTTGTGTTATATACGAAGGAAAGGAAACGCAGGAAATATCAAACTAATAAATATCGGCGCTCAGCGAGCACGTCGGTGTGATCAGCTGTTCGTTTAGCGACAGAATGATGGAACTGTCAGTGCACGCTCAAAGGTAAACCTGCGCATGCGCACACACACACACACACACACACACATGGACTTCCTCTGTCTGCTTGACTGCGCGAAGAAGCGAGCGATTTCATGCACATTATTTGCTTTAATCCCCTCAAATTAAATAACTTCCCAGCCACAGAACAGAATGGCCTGATTATTTCTGTAATATCTCACAAAAATAACAGATATCACAATGACCACATTTCAGAGGGAACTGAGTTTCACCGATTTTATGAAATCGAAAGACCGTCTAGCTTTTAGTTCTTTTCACTAGATAATACTCTCAGAACAAATCACTAAAATTATTTTTTCAAAGGGCTTACTGTTCTTGTGTTATGGGATTTTATGTAAATGTTGTACTTTAACCGTTACGGTTGTGACACATATCTTTGTACATGATAATAATTCTTCCCATGTAAATTTATTTGCAATGAATATTTAAAAGCTGAGAGAGAGACATTCACTCCAGTGAGGATTTGAGACTCCATTTTCACCGAGTGTCATGTAATTAAGCCCTTTTTGTAAATACATATCTATAACCACTATATACTCATGAACTACCAAACAGGTCTTGGGTATATTTGTTGTTTTTATAACTTCAGGAGAAACTTTTAAGGAAATTTTAGGTGATATTGTATAGTGACGACCATTTTAAGGTTTGTTTTCCTTTCTTCGATCCTTTTGACTGAGCCATTTCTATCCTGATGGGTGTGGGCTCTTCCAGGATGACTCCACCCCTATCCCTGGCTCACTGAACGTTTTTATTGCCTCCGCCACCGTAAGGTACAGGAGGCATTATGTTTTCGGGTTGTCCGCGCGTCCGTCCCGAAACCTTGTGAACGCGATATCTCAAAGGCTAATGAAAGGAATGTCACCAAACTTTCACCATTTGTGCACTTTGGGACAAACACAAACTGATTTAGATTTTGAGATCAAAAGGTCTAAGGTCAAGGTCACTGTGAGGTCAAATGTCTGTCCGAAAACCTTGTGAACACAATATCTCCAAGGCAGATGAAAGGAATTTCACCAGACTTTCACCATTTGTGCATTTGGGGTCAAAGATAAACTGATTAGATTTTGAGGTCAAAAAGTCTGCGAGGTCAAATGTCTGTCCGAAAACCTTGTGAACACAGTATCTCCAAGGCTACTACAAGTAATTTCACCAGGTCAAGATTACTGTGAGGTCAAATGTCTATCCCCAAATCACAACTTAATAAGGCGTGTAGTCTACCGGGCGGAGGCATCCCCATCGACGCCATTGGTGTCGAGTTCTATCTAGTTGAGAATAAAATGAGTGCTGTAAATCCTATCCTATGGCCTTCACACATCACTAGAACCACCTCTGGGAGATTTTGAAGTGACGCGTTTTGTCCTACAGCTCTTTTCCAACGCAGCAAATCATCACCCCACCACCTGAGGGAATATTTCTTTGGAAGAACAGTGTTCCAGTACCATTCCTGAAACTTGTCCCAAGTCACTTTCTTCACTGCTACAGAGATGTCCACAAGCGGCGGCGACTGGCGCTTTTCTCCACCTACGCAGACGGTCTGCGCTGGCTACTCAATCCCAGAAAAACAAAACAAAACTTGCCTTTCAATGTTCAAGTGACTTATATTGTCTCCACTGGAATGGTGTTCCAGTACCGTTCCTGAAACTTGTCTCAAGTCACTTTCTTCACTGGTACAGAGATGTCCACAGTTTAGCCAGTCAGAGCACGAGAATCGACCAGTGAATATGGCGTCACTTCCGGTCATGCTAGACCCGAATCGAAGACAACTTTGTAGTGAAATAATTTGATTTGCAGTAAATTATGGCCAGCGGAGATGATATAATTCACTTGAACATTGAAAGGCAAGTTTTTATTTTTTTCTGGGATTGAGTAGCCGGCGCAGACCGTCTGTGTAGGCGGAGAAAACCTCTGGGAGATTTTGGAGTGACATGTTTGTTTCACAGTGCTTTTCCAACACAACAAATCATCACAACACCACCTGAGGGAATATTTCTTTGGAAGAACGGTGTTCCAGTACCGTTCCTGAAACTTGTCCCAAGTCATTTTCTTCACTGCTACGGAGATGTCCGCAAGTGCCTGTGACCAGTAGTTTTCTCCGCCTACGCAGACGGTCTGCGCCGGCTACTCGATCCCAGAAAAAAAAAAAACCTGCCGTTCAATGTTCCAGTGATGTATATCGTCTCTGCTGGCCATAATTTGCTGCAAATCCAATTATTTCACCATGAAATTGTCTTCGATTCGGGTCTAGCAAGGCTGGAAGCGATGCCATATTCATTGGTCGATTCTCGCACTCTGATTGGCTAAGCTGGACCATATGACCACACCATAGCATATGTAGTTGTGTTACAGAGGGTCACTGAGAAAGCCAAGCACACACACATCTGGAGGAAAATGTCATACATGTTTTGCAAGTATTTTACAGGGAAATGGTTATGAGCTGAGAATGCACCAGAAGGCATGCAAATATCAAATTTTTTGGGGGGGGGGGGGCATGCCCTCCCAGATCCCCCTTAATGTTAGCGTTCCTTTGGCATGCTGTGGTGGCTTTGTCACCGCAAATTCCAGAGCCACCTACTACTTCTTTTTTTTTTTTTTAAGCTGGCTACTTCAGATTTTCTGGAGAACCCTGTTGGTCACTGAATTACTTGCTGGGCTTGAGTATCTGAAGGATTTTGGATGGTCCACATGGAGATACTGCTGCAGGGCTTCCAGCTTGGAAACCAATCAGAGTCCACTGAGGAGGCGACCCGGCATTCACTTGCAGTGAAAGACGCCCTGGAATGTTAGTTAGAAGTCCAACAGGAAGGAGTTTGGATATTCCCCAAGCTTTGCCTCGATGCTGCTGAGAAACCAGCTGTACAGAGTAGCAGTGCGCCAACTCCTACTTGGCCCATTGTTGTTGTTGTTAACAGATAATTGCTGGCACTAAGGTGCATAGAAGTTGTTCATGAAGACAAAAGAGGAAACACCAAAAAAATGAACTGCTTGGGAGTTGAAAGAGTCGACTCTTATTGGTGAGGAGTCAAACGATCTGGAATTGTGGTCACTTAATCATGTTCTCGTTATCCAGATGTGATCAGGTTACTCAAGACGGAGTTTAACATCAGATTTGAACAGTGAAATCTGACACGGGAACCCACTGGTCGACCAAAGAAGAATAATCGAGCCAGATATAAACCGAACACATGACTCCACAAAATGACTAAAGCACTAAAAGTAGTCTCAAATGATGTCCCCTTATTACCCTAGGCTGACACTTGCACGACTTTTGGCCACGATTTTGTCGTGGCAAGTCGTGCCATTTTGGGGCACGAACTGGGAGGCTCCCGCACTGTTCACGACTAGTTCACGCATAGTTCACGATGAGTTCACGAATGCGTGCCCGTCCACATTCACGAACTGGCACGACGAGTTCACGCATAGTTTGCGCATAGTTTACACACTTCCCGCATTGGCACGACGAGTTTGCGCAATTCGGACGGTGTCGTGCCGACTTGGGCACGCCCGTGTCATGCACAACCTCATCCTCATCAGATACCCACACGCAATTTCAGAAGTGGACCGTGAAGATCCGGACACACATGATCTGATCCCTGGTGGATGGAGGACTGACCGACACCTGCAGGGGCTGCTGCCTCTAACCGGCCATCATACCCAGAAGGATGCAAAGGATCAGCGAGACTACCTGTCACATTACTACATGTCCCCTGCTGGTGCTGTCCCTTGGCAAGAAAGAATGGTAGTAGCTTCATGAGCTGCATCCACAGTTGTTCCATTTTTGAAATAAAAGAAACGAAACTCCCCCCCCCCCCCAAAAAAAAAGTCATGAAGGAATAGAAAATAAAAGACATTAAAGAAAAAAGCAAGAAAAAAATTGCGAATGGCGAGAAGTGTCCGGGAAGCCCTATATATACCCCCGCACCGACGCGAGCGCCACTGTCGCGCAGTAGTCGTGAACTGCTCGTGAACTCGTCGTGAACTGCTCGTGCCATGCGCAAACTGTTCGTGAAGTGCGTAAGCTAGTCGTGAACTGCTTGTGCCATCAATGTGTGACCGTGTCAGTGGGAAGGCACGGCCACGCTGTGACGCGCACCAATTCGTGAACATGTCGTGAACTACTCGTGAACTCGACGTGAGCTGTTCGTGAACTATTCGTGGCAGTTCGTGACAGTCGTGCCATGGCGCGCACTTCCACGCACTGGCACGCATCCTCCCGCATCGTCCCGACGAGTTCACAACGAGATCACGAACAGTTTGCGCATAGTTCACGACCCGGTCGCGAAATTTTGTCGTGACCAAAATTCTGAACATTTCAAAATTCTCGTCCCGACATGGCACGCAGTCACGACGGGTTTACGCACACTTCACGCCAGTTTACGACTAGTTTGCGCACTGGCACGACTCGAGTCGTGCCAATGCGTGCCACGGAATCGTGCAAGTGTCAGCCTAGCCTTAGTCTTCTGATGTGAAGGTATGAGTGAATTCATACAACCAAACAGTGCAGTGCATTATGGGTATTTAGTCTCCCTTAGGCTGAATAGAGGTGGTCAAAGCAGATGAGTTCAAATATCTGGGGTCAACTTGTGGAAGAGAAGTGAAGAGAGTGCAAGCAGGTTGGAATGGATGGAGGAGAGGAGGATGTCAGGAGTGATTTGGGACTGAAAGTGTGCAAGACAGGAGGAAGAGCAACGATGGTGTATGGTTTGGAGACAAAACGACAGGAGGCTGAACTGGAGGGGGCAGAGCTGAAGATACTGAGATTCTCATTGGGAGTGGCAAAGTTGGACAGGATTAGAAACGAGTAGGTGCCTTCAAGGGACAGGATATGTAGGACGGCTTGGAGACGAAGTGAGAGAAGTGAGATTGAGATGGCTTTGAGAGATCCAGCGTATATTGGGAAAAGAATGCTGGAGATGGAGTTTCCAGGTAGAATGAAAAGACCAAGACCAAAGCTGAGATTGAAGGAGGATATGAGGATGCTTGGTGTGACCGAAGAAGATGCGGAGGACAGGAGGAGATGGAGGAACATTATCTGCTGTGGAGAAAGAAGTAGTAGTAGTAGTCTCCCTGATGCTACATTTGCTGTTTATTATGGAATTTAAAAAAAAAGTACACTGGATTTTCTTCTGTTTTTGGACACCACCATAACAGAAAGACCTGCGCTGAAAATGGTGCACTATATTGTGAACAGGGCATAGTTTTAGCACAGCTGGTAAAGAGCTGACTGACTCTCAGCGCCGTGTTAAACCACCTCGCAAAAAGCTGGTGAAGAAATTGCGTTCGGGTCATTTAATTTACAGGACAGTGTGAGATTTATGCAGCATGTAGAAGCTGCCAGGCCATAAACGGCTGCTCGGAGGGAGGGAGGGAGGTGTGGGATTGGGTCATACCAAGTCACACACTCGTTCATCAGACCATTCAGGGCTTAATAGTGCTGTCAAAACACACTGCATGAAAACACCATTACGCTCCAATATAGTTAAATTAGTTTTCCCTCCCTTCCTCGATCATGCGAGCTGTCGCTGTGTGTATTTAGTGAGCTAGACCTCGGAGCTTGCTTAGAGTCTCTAAATCGCTGTATTCAGTCTGAAGTGATCAGGCTGTAACTCTTTTTATTAGTACATCACTTCTGTTAAATCACTATCCTGACCATAAATCCATAGCTAGTCCCACCGTGAGCGAGCCGTAACCCTTGAGAGACACCTTCAGGCCTCCATGATCCAACCTGGCCAATAATCAGGAGCAGCGATGACCAGGAAACTCCTGAGCAAGATTAAAAAAAGTCAAAGTCCCTCTCACGCCAGAATCTGGTCTTTCTAGGCAGTCTCCTGTACCAGTACTAACCAACTCTTTAAGGCGTATAAGTGCAGCGCCGATCTCCGTTTCCATAACCCTCAGCCTCTCACCTGTACAGCTAGGGTTACAGTGGGGGCCTAGTCCTCTGGTAACCGCAAGAGTTTGACTTCCCCACTCACATCTGTATTGCAGCGTGCCTTGCCAGATGGTAGTAGGTACCATTTTTATGATGGTCTTTGGTATGGCCCAACCACAAGTAGAACTCGCGATCTCCTGATCAAGAGGTGGACACACTAACCGCTAGGCCAAGTCACGGTACAAGAAAGCTCCTTAACCCTCATCTAATTATCCAGACGATTAGTTCTGCTGGAGTGTAAAGACTAGTATGTGCTTTGTCATCAAAAACCACCAAGACGTTTCTGATGTTTTCTCAACCTCTCATTACATCCTCAACTCCCACCATCTTCACTGCTTCACTCGTAAAATGAAACTAGAGAGTGTGACTCAATTCACGGTAATTTGCACTAGCTGTTAGAAACTGTTCCGTCTGGTCACTGTACTTGTTAGGGATGGATGGAGACGAATGTATGTGGAGAAGATAAAAAGAAAAGTGCAATCGGGCAAGCAGTAGGTCGAGCAAGGCACAAACAGAATATCGTAGGTGGAATCAAAGGACGAGGAACGAGGAAATCAAAACACACACAGCTCAGTAGTGTGTCTCAACAACTCAATACTTCGCAACCTGAGTTAGTCTTTGGTGTCCTTATATATGTGCTATTATTTGATTGCGCCTTAATCCAGTGCTGGTGTGAGTCATTAGCGGTGCGCAAACGTGAATCAGTTTGCAGCACGTGCTGTCCAGAGCCAGCCAACACAGGCGGGTGAGACAGTACACTATAGATCCTGAACGATAAGAGATAGAGAATGACGCTTAGTGAGGAAAAGTTGTGCCCTGCTGCCCTGAGCAAAATAAAAAAAAAAAAAAAACAACGAAAATTGACTGACTGAAAAAAAATCCCGTTTTTCCTGGATCATTCCAGATCGGTGATCCAGATCAGCACCAAAAGTCATTGCGACGTAATTCAGCCCAGAGGTTTTCTTCATGTGAAATTTGGTGATTGATTGAAAACTGAGGGAGAAATAGCGTCCTAAAAACATTAGGATAATAAGAATAAAGTAGAAAGATCCTGAGTGAGAGTAACAATTTGCACCAGCGCTGCTAGCACAAATTAACAAAAGGAAGTGTTAATGCTGGTTTAAACTTGACGCATGATTTTTGCAAACGCATCAGTGATGCGAGACATCGCTCACACACTCGCCTGAGTACTTCATGTACATCTGGAGAATTAAAATCAATATCCACTAGACGGTAGGTACATCCCTGTAGGTCAGGTTTCCAAGTCAAACGTTTAGCAATTTTATGCGATGCAAAAAAATCCAGAAGGAACACAAAACGAATCATTCCGGAGGAGTAGGGCTCGAGACTAATTTAAACATGAATTGGATCAGGAAAAAAAACAGTGTTAGTTCTCAAGAACTATCTGGAACTGTAAATAAGTATGTGATTTTTGAGACATCAGTGATAGTGTGGTAATAAATAGAATTGTTCTGTCCACATTCACTGGATATGAGCAACCGTGCACTCTGATTGGCTGCTCTACTCGTGGATGAATGGTGAGGTTCAGCATCTCCTGAGAGCACGTGACACAGCTTTCAGGTCTGGAGATGCACTGGCACTGAGAGCAGCGAGGAGGGACCTCCAAGCGGGTGTGACATGGGCAAAAAGAGCACATGCTGACAAAATCCAGGGCCACTTTGCATCCAGCGACCCTCTGAGCATGTGGCAGGGCATAAAGGCAATCACAGGCTACAACAGGAAGAACGCCGAGTGTCCTTGGGACCCATCCCTGCCAGATGCCCTCAACGCCTTCTATGCCCGTTTTGAACCCGCTGACCCCCCCGCCCACCTGCACCAGGCTCAGTATCCCAGAGGGTGAGCTACCATCATTCAGCGTGTCAGCAGACAACATGAGGAGGACTCTGCAGCGCGTCAACCCCCGCAAGGCAGCAGGACCAGACAACGTCCCGGGGAGGGTCCTGAAGACCTGTGCACATGAGCTCATTGAGGTGTGGACAGACATCTTTAACACCTCCCTCTCCCAGGCTGTGGTGCCAGTGTGTCTGAAGACATCTTCCATTGTTCCAGTGCCCAAGTGTGCAGCAGTGAGGAGCATGAACGACTATCGACCGGTGGCTCTCACCCCGATAGTCATGAAATGCTTCGAACGCCTGGTCATGGACCACATTAAGGAGAAGGTGGACATAAACGTGGACCCAGACCAGTATACGTACAGGAGGGACAGGTCTGTAGAGGACGCCATCTCATCCGTCGTCCACTCTGCTCTCACCCACCTGGAGAGCAGAGACGCCTACGTGAGGCTGCTCTTCCTGGAGTTTAGCTCGGTGTTCAACACAATCGACCCGCAGACTTTAGTCAACAAATTGCTGCCGCTTGGATTACCACATCCCTCTGCAACTGGGTACTGGATTTCCTGACACACAGGCCACAGACAGTGAGGATCCACGGTGTCTCTTCTTCTACCATCATCCTCAACACTGGCTCCCCCCAGGGTTGTGTCCTCAGCCCCCTGCTCTACACTCTGTTCACATATGACTGCTCCGCTAAACATCCGGGCAGTCGTATTGTGAAGTTCGCGGCCGACATGGCGGTGGTGGGACAGATATCCCACGGCGACGAGTCAGCATACAGACAAGAGGTGGAGGACCTGGTGGACTGGTGCAGGGACAACAATCTTTGCATCAATGTGGGGAAAACAAAAGAGATGGTTGTGGACTTCAGGAGAGGTGACCACGCCCCCTCCCCCCTCTACATCGGAGGAGAAGCTGTAGAGATGGTCCACAGTATCAAGTACCTGGGGGTCTACATCTCTAGCGACTTGAAGTGGACCACGAACACAGTCAGCATGGTCAAGAAGGCCCATCAATGCCTCTACTTTTTGAGGAGGCTAAGGCAGGCCGGACTGAGCCCTGCGGTCCTGGGAGCCTTCTACAGGTGTGTGGTGGAGAGCACACTGACCTCCTCCATCACCTCCTGATATGGAAACTGCTCAGCTGTGGACAGGAAGGCTCTGCCGATGGTGGTGCGCACAGCACAGAAGATCACCCGGTTGCATCCTGCCGTCCATAGAAGACCTCTACAACACCCAGTGCAGGAGCAGAGCGGCCCGCGTCATGGGTGACTCCACCCACCCAGCACACAGACTATTCAGCCTCCTCCCATCAGGAAAAAGACTCTGCAGCATCAGGGCCAAAACATCAAGGCTCCAGCGCAGCTTCTTCCCAGAAGCTGTGAGACTAATGAACACTAAGCCTAAGCTCTGATGCTGCCCCCCCCCCCCCCCCCCCCCCCCACTCCCACACTCCCCTCATTTTGCATTTTTGCACATTTATTGAAGTTTTTACTGTTCACCTGAACGCTTTTTAATCACGGTTGCACTATTTTTATCTCATCTCATTATCTGTAGCCACTTTATCCTGTTCTACAGGGTCGCAGGCAAGCTGGAGCCTATCCCAGCTGACTACGGGCGAAAGGCGGGGTACACCCTGCACAAGTCGCCAGGTCATCACAGGGGCTGACACATAGACACAGACAACCATTCACACTCACATTCACACCTACGCTCAATTTAGAGTCACCAGTTAACCTAACCTGCATGTCTTTGGACTGTGGGGGAAACCGGAGCACCCGGAGGAAACCCACGCGGACACGGGGAGAACATGCAAACTCCACACAGAAAGGCCCTCGCCGGCCCCGGGGCTCGAACCCGGACCTTCTTGCTGTGAGGCGACAGCGCTAACCACTACACCACCGTGCCGCCCACCACTATTTTTATTTATTTATTTTTTCCCCAATTCTATTTTTATATTTATTTTTAATATTGGTTCTTCTATTTATATACGCTGCTGGCCCTGAGGCATAAATTTCGTTTACATGTGAAACATGCAAATGACAATAAAGGACCTTGACCTACTACTAGGATATCAGCTCATATACCATGAGTAGAGAAAAACAAAATGGCGGAGCGTGTTGCTGAACCAGTTGAGGACGAAATTAAAAACTCTACTCGAAAATAAAACCCCAAAAAATGCAAAAAAAAAAAAAAAAAGCAACAAAATATGGAAAGTATTTGATGGTCAGAACATTTTTTTTTTTTTTAATTTTCAAGAATTATTATTTTTGCATTTTTCACAAATTGCTCCTGTCATTTTGCCGGTTCGTTTACATTCTTCATCTTTAAGCATTAAAATGTGTTGAATTTTTTTAGACCGGTTCAAAAGCTCAAAGAAGTTTGAAAATTACAGAACTGAAATGTCCGAGGAAGAATTAAATCAACGTCTAAAGCGATTCTGTACCTCGGCAAGACGGCACTTTCTACAAAAAAACCCAAAACCACAACACTAAAGGCAATTCGTGCCGCCATCGATAGGTTTTTAAGAAGTCCGCCTAAGCGGAAATGATTTTGTCAGACGTTTTTTATTGATCGAATTTGCAAAAAATAAAAATGCTCATTTTCTCAAAATCCAGTGAATGTGGATAGAATAAAACATTCCATTCAATCTCGTCGTACATGGATTATAGCCAACTGTCAGCTCATGTACGACTCGATTCTGTGGTGAAAAATGCATGAATTTATTTTTAAGCTGGTGTATTCCATGTTACGTAACATGACCTTCTGTGACTAGAGCAGAAATCAGTTGTTCAACAGAGAGGAAAAAAAAACTGAATGAGTAAGAATGAGTCAGGATCGTTCTGTAAAGACAGCTGACAGAAATAGCTGCTGAATCCAGCTGTGGTGAGATTGCTGGGATCGGGTGCAGGCCGGTGGCAGCGGGCCGAGAGTGACATTTCTCCTCCATCTGTGGAACTGTTTAATCAGAGAGTGAGTCAGTGACCACAGGCTTTTGTCTAAACCGGGGAACAGGGGCGCTGCGCCCTCTTACTCTCGGCGTGCGCCCCCCTTACTGAAATGCCGACACTTAGGCCGTGCACTTGTATGCTACTGCACAACATGCAATCTTTCTCAAAACGATCTTTTCTCCGTCAAAACATCCCAGCAACACCACGTGACAATGTGTCTGATCATCAAATATGTTATAATTACTCCAAAAATATTCCAATCATAGTAGATACACCGCCAGACGGTGCAAAAACAATCCGAATCGGCGTTTTCCAGACTGAGGCGCCATGTCGTTTAGTTGTTTACTTGTCACGGCTGCTCTCGCGAGATTTGACATGGGTTCCATACAAGGTCAGCTGACTTGTAGAGCGAGATTTCTCGAGACTGAATGACCTTTCACCCACCGGCGCGGGAGCTTTTGACAGAAGTAGTTCGCGAGTTGTTTTTGTTGACACTTGGGCATTTAAAGATGTCATCCCGCGGCACGAAGCGGAAGAAAGCCAAAGACTGTCCGGGGCAGAAGAAGATTACTTCTTTCTTTTTCAATGTTGACAAACAATTTGTTACAATTTCCCTCTCAGCCTCAGAATGTCCCATTGTCAGTGATTCATTTTGCTCCTAATGACTATGAGTCAAACTGACTCACCACATATTGAATCAGTGAGTCAAAAATTTCCAAATTGAGTCAAAATTACAATACACACTTTGAAAACAAAAAACACAATAGTTATCACTGTTCACACTTAAATCATTTAATTCCAACATGTGAACAATTGTGTGAGCTATTCATCTAAGCAAACAATAACAATTTTCAGAATAAAAAAAAGAAAAAAGTATGGAATTAAACAGAATATCCCCCCATCTCATCACTTTCATACCTGAGCCACGTGTAGGTTGCCATCCATTTCCTGTTGAATTTACGTTTTATTTTCAACTTTTGCCGCTTTTCCACTACAAACGCGGCTGAGCCGTGCCGAGCTGAGTCGAGCTGGGCGGGGCTGTTGGAGTTGCATTTCGACTACAACCGCGCTGAACTGTGCTGGCTGGAAGTGGGTGGACACATTGGGTGGAATTAGCGAAAGTGGGTGGACGTCACGTGATGTCGTTAAGCAGCGCAAACAGTGACATCAGTGAGCTTTTAAGCGGTAGTCTCACGTTAATAGTAAACAATAAACATGGAGGATATGGAGTCGTTAGTGTTGCTGGTCTTGGTGCTGTGGCTTGTTGTCACCGACAACGCCAACAGATACTGGCAAGAGCGTATAGATGAGGCGAGGCACATAAGGCTTCAGAAATTCTCGTAATTCGTAAATCTTCCGGGTTTACGGTGTTTACAGATCCCAGCGTGCTCGCGGGGGCGTGTGTGGGCATGTGAGGACACTCCTCCTCACCAATCAGTGCACAGGGGAGTGTCTGCTCACGCCCCCAGCCTCACTCGGCACGGTTTGGCTCACTTCAGCCCCACTCCAAAACGGTGCGAGTTTTAGGGGCTAAGCAGGGTTGAAGCGAGCTGAGTCGTGCTGTTTTTTGGTAGTCGAAACGCGAGCCGTGTCAGGCTGAAGTGAGCTGAAGCGAGCTGAAAAAGGGTAGTGGAAAAGGGCCATTTGTTACCCCAGGTTTCCCAGCATCACTTTGAGTCTCACTCTCTGTTTCAGTCTTGTCCGCTGTATC
This sequence comes from Neoarius graeffei, assembly GCF_027579695.1. Taxonomy (NCBI): domain Eukaryota; kingdom Metazoa; phylum Chordata; class Actinopteri; order Siluriformes; family Ariidae; genus Neoarius; species Neoarius graeffei. The sequence continues at coordinate 96,806,450 of NC_083573.1, forward strand.
ATCGTCAATCGTACTCGAGTCTGTGCTTGACGTACTTGCTCCCGGACCCCACAAAGAAATCAATTTGCTTTGCACTTTCATGCGTTTATTAACCCCGCCGACAGTAGTCGGAGGAGTTATTATTTTCACCTGCGTCAGTCTGTGTGTGTGTGTATCTGTCTGTCTGTCTGTCTGTCTGTGTGTCTGCAAGCTATCTCAAGAACCAATGGATCGATTTGGACCAAATTTTGTACGTGTTGCCAATCACCCAGGAAGGAAACCATTAAATTTTGGAGGTCAAAGGTCAAAGGTCAAGGTCATGGCAGAACTTCGAAATTTTCGCCCAATGTATTTTAATAGGGAAAAGGCGGGGTTTGCACTCGTTAGAGTGTCCCTGTCTAGTTTGGCATGATTTTCACATTAAATGCGTTTTCAAATGTACTGCAGTAGCGTTGTTAATGTAAACACTCCTTATCGTTGACCGATGCTACTTCCGCCTAGTGTTTCTGTTAACTCGATCTCGATTGGTCAGTCTTTTTATATCATCCAATGAAAAATTTTCTACTATTAATTCATATTTCCTAAATTTCTAAAACTTTTTACTGAATACCATAGCAAAACTTTAACTGAATTTCCCATTTGATAGGCGCTATTCATATGTTTGGTAAGTAGAAACAAATTTAGATCGATCTTTTATTACCGCAAAGAAATGCTTTGGCAGACATAAATTTTATCGATTAGTACGAGAGAGCCATTTTCACTTGCTTCAAATCGAGGCTGGAAAGGATTTGCATATGCCGAAGCTTTCCAGCCAATGAAATTGCCGACACGTTGCTGACGGAATTAAACGAAGCTAAATATAGGCCCGCCAAGTAAAAAAGACTATAGTAGTCGATAAATGAAGCATTATAACAACAGTTCAGTCATGTTGAACGAGAAAAATATAGCGTCGTTAGGACCTTGCCACTCGGAACAACCTCGAGCTACATCCCTTCGCTCTATATCCTGAATGAAGAGAAGTAACTCGAGGATGTTCCGAGTGCGACCTTGCGTCAAAAATACGCACCACAAGCAAAACATCTGCGTCATTTATTTTAAAATTACGTAAAATACGCATGTCGCAGGGCAAAATGAATCACTGATTGTAGCCTCAATTTTTCAAAGGCTTCGCACGGCGGAGGGGGGGACGGACAACCGGCACCATCCCCCCCGCCATGGTGAGCGCCCTCATACTAAATTTTTCTAGAAAAAACCCTGGACCGAGCAAGATGCCCATACCAGGGAGAGAGAAGGAGGAAGTGAGTCTACTTATTACATTACATCTTATCCAGAGTGATGTACAAAATATCTCGGGGTTCAGCGCCTTGCTCAAGGGCACTTCAGCTATTCCTGCTGGTCCAGGGAATCGAACCAGCAACCTTTTGGTCCCAAAGCTGCTTCGCTAACCATTAGACCAGGGCTTTCCTCATCTATCAGGACCGGCTTCTTATTCCTTCACAGTGTCTGAAAGGATCTCTCTCTCTCTCTCTTTCTGAAACTAAAGCTTCTGAATGACCCGCCCACCTCGACTCTGGCTACGTTTACATTACGTCGAATCAGCGGATCATCAGATTAACGTTCTTAAAACGATTCGCGTTTACACTAAAACCGTTAGCCGTGCACACAGCAAGACCAATACACGGATACACTCGGCTCCGCAGGCATCCTGCGCTCCAAATCACTCCACCCTGAACAGCGAGTGCCCTCTGGAGGGTGCGCACTCCGGCCCTGCGCAGCTCACAGAGCGCACGAGTGAAGCGCACGAGCAGTGATTCGGGACTGAGCCGCTGTGTGTGTGATCCCAGCGCAGATCACTTATTACTTGCAAGTGGAAGGATGGCAAGCCTAAAGACAATCATAACTACACAATGGGCAGTATTTGCATCAGTATTTGCAGTATTTTCATACTTTTATACTCTTTAATGAAAGGTGATACAAGGCGGAAGTCTGCGCCGTTTTTCAGCAGTCGCGTCACATGACCAACGCCAGCGAATCAGGAAGGTGGATGTCACAGTGACGTTGTCCAATGAGGACGCCAGCTAGAGCTCAGCACAGCGTATCCGCGTATTCTCAATGTTTACACAGCACCAGACCAGACACGATCTGGATTGAATACGTGGACGCTGGTGGATTCCCGTTTCCCGGCTTTTCCAGGTGGTTTAATGTAAACGGACAGTGCATCCGCGAAGAAAACGAGACAGATACGGTCTAATGTAAACGTAGCCTCTGATTGGCTGCCAGACAGACAGACAGAACAAGTTCAGCTCTAATTGAACTCAGTTCAAAAATCACAAATCATTCGACAGGGCTGTTTCCTCAGGACGAGGCCATGTCGTCCTCCCAGGCAAAATGCCGCCATTTTATTTGAACGGACAATTACGGTAAACATGCTCGTGTCCCTTTTCAGCTCCGCCCTTTAGCGAAGATCCTCCCACCGTTCTGAAACACAATAAACACTCGAGCTTTTCTGAGGTTCAAATCCATCGGCTCTTAGAAGCAGTTTTGATGAAGTATAACGAGCTCCGAAGGGAGAACGAACGAGAGATGATGGAGGTTTAGTGAGATTTAAAAAAAAAAAAGGATAAAAATGTACAACCTTAAAACGGTGTGTGTGTGTGTGAAGATCTAAAGATGCTTATGTGACAAATCCGTGCATTTTTGTGCAAATGGCATCACAAATCAAATAAGATTGTTCTTAAGGACTTTACCTACTCTAGGATTTGTGTGTGTGTGTGTGTGTGTGTGTGTGTGTGAGAGAGAGAGAGAGAGAGAGGTGGGTGCAGCCTGAACGGTATTTTTACACACAGGAAGGAGATGAAATCAGCCTCTGTGCTCTCTCACTTCCCTCCCTCTGCCAGCTGCATGCTTGTTTGCTGTGATAAAGAACTGCTGCTAACATCGGTGCGGCCTCAAACACACACACACACACCCCGTCCATCATCAGCGTCTTTCCACTGCCCCTTTATGACTCTGAAGCACCAGAGTCTGCCTCACATCCACGAACACTGCATGCTCTTTGCTCCATCCTGATTGCACAGCGGGTTTGTTTGAGGGGTTACAAAAGGTCACGAGTTGCAAAACTGCACCAGAGTCGAGATTAAAACCGCCTGACTCACCCCTGCACTAATTCACTTCGGTTCCTGCTGCACTTTGTCACGCAGGAAAACATTCTTAGGTGTTGCAATTGTTCAGTTTCCTGCTGTGGACGTTGGTTAATTTAACTCGGTGCTCACACTGCGGGGTTTTCTGTGAACTCGACACCACATTGCTTGGATGCTCGCTGGCTGCGATCTCATCTCCTGTGGATTTTGACCTGGATCTAAAATGGCGGAAATATTTTTTTTAAATAGTCGAGTCGAGTGTCAGACCGCCTGATTGCATGTCCGGTCAAGCGACATATGGACGCAGTCATAGCTTCGTGATGCATATTGTGTATCGTAGAACCATTTTTGAGAATTGTGATATGATCTCCCACAGGTCTATATATATACACACACCTTTTCTAATCATGGGTATGGTGCTGGTTCAGAAAACCAGAAACGCTTTTACGAGTTTATTTGCCTACATGATTTTTCCTTTTGCTTGTTTTTCTGGTTGATAGCGGCTAGACGGATCATATGATTACAAATCATTATGGTATACAGGGGCGGCACGGTGGTGTAGTGGTTAGCGCTGTCGCCTCACAGCAAGAAGGTCCGGGTTCGAGCCCCGTGGCCGGCGAGGGCCTTTCTGTGCGGAGTTTGCATGTTCTCCCCGTGTCCGTGTGGGCTTCCTCCGGGTGCTCCGGTTTCCCCCACAGTCCAAAGACATGCAGGTTAGGTTAACTGGTGACTCTAAATTGACCGTAGGTGTGAATGTGAGTGTGAATGGTTGTCTGTGTCTACTGGCCCTTTTCCACTACCCTTTTTCAGCTCACTTCAGCTCGCTTCAGCTCACTTCAGCCCTACACGGCTCGCGTTTCGACTACCTCAGAGCAGCACGACTCAGCTCGCTTCAGCCCTGCTCAGCCCCCAAAACTCGCACGGTTTTGGAGTGGGGCTAAAGCGAGCCAAACCGAGCCGAGTGGGGCTGGGGGCGTGAGCAGACACTCCCCTGTGCACTGATTGGTGAGGAGGAGTGTCCTCACATGCCCACACACGCCCCGCGAGCACGCTGGGATCTGTAAACACCGCAAACCCGGAAGAAGAAGAATTACGAATTACGAGAATTTCTGAAGCCTTATGCGCCTCGCCTCATCTATACGCTCTTGCCAGTATCTGTTGGCGTTGTCGGTGACAACAAGCCACAGCACCAAGACCAGCAACACTAACGACTCCATGTCCTCCATGTTTATTGTTTACTATCCGGGCCGTGAGACTACCGCTTAAAAGATCACTGATGTCACTGTTTGCGCCGCATAACGACATCACCTGACGTCCACCCACTTTCGCTAACTCCACCCAATGTGTCTAAACAAGCAGAATTGAGTTCAGTGTGAATAAGAAGGATCCTGGGATGAGCACACGAGAGTCTTGATGATTACAGCAGCAGTTTGTATGGATCGCCGTGTGAGATGATCTACAACAGCAGAACGTGACTCAGAAATGCAGAACTCACAAAAAGGTTAGGGTACCGTTGTAGTCGAGTCACTAAACCTAGAGTCCGAGTCCAGTCTCAAGTCCCCAGTGTTGAAGTCCGAGTCATTAAAAAAAATTTCAAGTTGAGTCCGAGTCCAAGACTCCCAACTGACGGTGATGTGTTTTAGCGCCATTAACATGAGTTTGTTCCTGAACAGGTGAATGTGCTTCTCTTTGTCAGGGAGTGTGAAGTATTCTGTCAGAGACGGTTGGGAGACGGATGTAAGTGCAGAAGGTGTGTTTATGAATACAAGTGAAGACATAAACAATCCAGAACGGCAGGAAAAATCATAAAACGGTGAAACAGGCGATAGGTCGAGCGAGGCACAAACAGGCTATCGTAGACTCGGCAGGATCAAAGACGAGAAACAGGGATCAGGAAACCAAACAAGGAAATAAGGCTCGGTAATGTGTCAGCAACGCAACTCAATACTTCGCAAAGTAAGTGCGTCTTCACAGTTTTTATATCAGTGCGTCGATTGTGCCGTAATCCTGTGCCTGTGCGAGTCGTTTACAGTGCGCGCGAGAGTCCACTTGGAGCATGCGCTGTCCAAAGTGCGTCTGAGAGTCTATCTGATGCACGCGCCAAGACGCGCAGGTGTGACACTCTTGTACGAAATTAATATAAAAATTAATCTTGCGCCAAATTATTATGACGTTACAAAAAATAAAGGCGTCGTCGTCACGGTGGTGTAGTGGTTAGCGCTGTCGCCTCACAGCAAGAAGGTCCGGGTTCGAGCCCCGGGGCCGGCGAGGGCCTTTCTGTGCGGAGTTGGCATGTTCTCCCCGTGTCCGCGTGGGTTTCCTCCGGGTGCTCCGGTTTCCCCCACAGTCCAAAGACATGCAGGTTAGGTTAACTGGTGACTCTAAATTGAGCGTAGGTGTGAATGTGAGTGTGAATGGTTGTCTGTGTCTATGTGTCAGCCCTGTGATGACCTGGCGACTTGTCCAGGGTGCAGGGCTCGAAATTAACTTTTTTTCTTTGTGTCCCCCAGTGGTCCCGAATTCTGTGTTGTATTGTCCCGAATGGAAGCAATAGTGTCCCCATTTTTTTCCTCTCTGAAATAACCAGTGGTTAATATTATCATATGAAGTTACTATTATATTTGTAACTATGCGATTTTGAACCCTTTATATCATTTTTACAATAAGTCACAAGACACAAGCGACACGTCCTATACATCATCTACTTCAAAATTACAGTTATTGCATTTTCAGTTTATTAAACTTTGGCGATCTCACTGTATGAATAGATACCCGTTTATTTAAAGGGGCCAACTAGCTCATTCAGAAAATGTTTCAACTCCCTACATCTGCAGTACACTTTAGTTGAAAATAAGACCCCTTTTATGTTCATTTCATCTACTTATACCTTGAATATCTGTTGCCACTTATAAGGCCAACTTATAATTTTCACCATTACCGTTATCCATAGCCCTGTGATGACCTGGCGACTTGTCCAGGGTGAACCCCGCCTTTCGCCCGTAGTCAGCTGGGATAGGCTCCAGCTCGCCTGCGACCCTGTAGAACAGGATAAAGCGGCTACAGATAATGAGATGAGATGAGACCGTTATCCATTTTTATGAACTTTCCGTTATCCATTACCGTTACCCATTTTTATGAACTTTCCATTATCCATTTTATGTACTTTCCGTTATCCATTTTATGTACTTTCCGTTATCCATTACCATTACCCATTTTTATGAAAATTCCGTTATCCATTTTATGAACTTTCCGTTATCCATTTTTATGAACTTTCCGTTATCCATTTTTATGAACTTTCGCTGCCGAAGCGTGGGTGCAAATGTTAGCAACATCAGCATAGTGCCAGCAGGTCCGAGCCTAGCTGTGCTGCTGACTGACTAAACTTTCTGAACTAGAAAGACACCAAGAAAACTCACTTATTCTGTTGAACGGTATCTTCCGTCAATATCATCCACATCATTCCTGTTGTATTTTATAACGTGTCTAACAGTGTTCATTAAGTTCATTCAGTTGCTAGCGTTGCCTGCAGACCAGGCGATGACACTTTGGATCCTGAAGGTCCCGGAGACATTATGTCTGGGCTTTCAGTTTCTTCCCCGCGGTCGGTCCGCTTCAACCACTTCAGCATTTTTGTTCTGGCCAGAGTCGGCGCAGCGTGTGCGGTAGTAATTCCATTCCAAGTCCATATAATGCGGACTCCGGCCGAAGATTCTAGAACAGAATGCGCTGCTCTGTAGCCTACGGATGCAGGTGCATCGAAAGTGTAGCTACTATGTATTTTTCGCTGTTAACGTTTTAAAATTAAAATTGACAAATTAGGTGAATGTCTACGTATGTGTTACGGCTTTGTAAATAATATTAATGTAGAACTTTTTTTCTAGATCTATTTTTTTTCCATTGTCCCGGGATTGTCCCAGATATGATAATTTTGTGTCCCGATGACATTTTTTATGGTCCCCGGGACATCGGGACACCGTTAGTTTCGAGCGCTGCCAGGGTGTACCCCGCCTTTCGCCCGTAGTCAGCTGGGATAGGCTCCAGCTTGCCTGCAACCCTGTAGAACAGGATAAAGTGGCTAGAGATAATGAGATGAGATGAGAAAAAATAATGAAAAAAATCTTATCTCCTTTTACGAGTTTGAATGCAGTTAATGCACGAGTCCAAGTCAAGTCACGAGTCCTTAAAATCAGGGCACGAGTCGGACTCGAGTCCGAGTCCTGGACTCTCGAGTATTATGAGCCTTGGTTAGGGTATGGTGTGATATTTTATAAAAACAGACGATAGAAATGAAAGGAATATAACAACCATGATGTTAAATGCTGAAGGTGTTGTAAGTATTTGGTCCTCAGAAAGTTATTTCAGATGAGCAGTGAGTTTACAGTAAGGTTGCAGTCTTGCCAGATTTAGGTGGTTCAGAACACTGCGTCTTCGTGGGGGTTGCGTTTCAAAACAGCAAACGGAGCGTGTTGTTTGAACGTCTTGGGTGTGGCCATGTGTTGGTTCTCGGTGGTTTTTGGTGAGCCGCAGGTCGGGACTGATATTGAATAGGAGACGGAGAGATACGCTGCTCTCATTCCACGGAGAGAGGAATGAAAGAAATTGTGTGTGTCTCTCTCATGGTTACATTCCTTCAGCTGTTCAGACCTTGAGATCCGTGAACCGACTGTGTGAATGATCACGATAAGGGAGATTGAAGAGGAAGTTGTTTGCCATAGAAGCTGAGCTCACACACTTACCCAGAATGTACACAGGTTTCTATAGCAACAACATACACAAAAGCTGTAACATGAATATTTCCAGTTCTTGGAAACAAAAGAGTTTAGGTTTCATGGTTTGTGGTTTCTCTGTGTGTCGAAAGAAATACAGTACAACGTGCTGTAGATATCAGCACGTCATCACAGCTTTGGGTGTTTCGTCCCAAAACAACTTTCTGTTAGAAAGGACAGTAATATACAGTGGTGCTTGAAAGTTTGTGAACCCTTTAGAATTTTCTATATTTCTGCATAAATATGACCTAAAACATCATCAGATTTTCACACAAGTCCTAAAAGTAGATAAAGAGAACCCAGTTAAACAAATGAGACAAAAATATTATACGTGGTCATTTATTTATTGAGGGAAATGATCCAATATTACATATCTGTGAGTGGCAAAAGTATGTGAACCTCTAGGATTAGCAGTTAATTTGAAGGTGAAATTAGAGTCAGGTGTTTTCAATCAATGGGATGATGATCAGGTGTGAGTGGGCACCCTGTTTTATTTAAAGAACAGGGATCTATCAAAGTCTGATCTTCACAACACATGTTTGTGGAAGTGTATCATGGCATGATAAAAAGGGGATTTCTGAGGACCTCAGAAAAAGCGTTGTTGATGCTCATCAGGCTGGAAAAGGTTACAAAACCATCTCTAAAGAGTTTGGACTCCACCAATCCACAGTCAGACAGATTGTGTACAAATGGAGGAAATTCAAGACCATTGTTACCCTCACCAGGAGTGGTCGACCAACAAAGATCACTCCAAGAGCAAGGTGTGTGATAGTCGGTCACAAAGGACCCCAAGGTAACTTCTAAGCAACTGAAGGCCTCTCTCACATTGGCTAATGTTAATGTTCATGAGTCCACCATCAGGAGAACACTGCAGGGTTGCAAGGAGAAAGCCACTGCTCTCCAAAAAGAACATTGCTGCTCGTCTGCAGTTTGCTAAAGATCACGCGGACAAGCCAGAAGGCTATTGGAAAAATGTTTTGTTGACGGATGAGACCAAAATAGAACTTTTTGGTTGAAATGAGGAGCGTTAAGTTTGGAGAAAGGAAAACACTGCATTCCAGCATAAGAACCTTATCCCATCTGTGAAACATGGTGGTGGTAGTATCATGGTTTGGGCCTGTTTTGCTGCATCTGGGCCAGGACGGCTTGCCATCACTGATGGAACAATGAATTCTGAATTATACCAGCGAATTCTAAAGGAAAATGTCAGGACATCTGTCCATGAACTGAATCTCAAGAGAAGGTGGGTCATGCAGCAAGACAACGACCCTAAGCACACAAGTCGTTCTACCAAAGAATGGTTAAAGAAGAATAAAGTTAATGTTTTGGAATGGCCAAGTCAAAGTCCTGACCTTAATCCAATCGAAATGTTGTGGAAGGACCTGAAGCGAGCAGTTCATGTGAGGAAACCCACCAACATCCCAGAGTTGAAGCTGTTCTGTACGGAGGAATGGGCTAAAATTCCTCCAAGCCGGTGTGCAGGACTGATCAACAGTTACCGCAAACGTTTAGTTGCAGTTATTGCTGCACAAGGGGGTCACACCAGATACTGAAAGCAAAGGTTCACATACTTTTGCCACTCACAGATATGGAATATTGGATCATTTTCCTCAATAAATAAATGACCAAGTATAATATTTTTGTCTCATTTGTTTAACTGGGTTCTCTTTATCTACTTTTAGGACTTGTGTGAAAATCTGATGATGTTTTTGGTCATATTTATGCAGAAATATTGAAAATTCTAAAGGGTTCACAAGCTTTCAAGCACCACTGTACTTTACTTGTTTGCATGCTGTATTTTCTTATGTTGTAGTGTTTGTGCCACCTGTATTCTGTTATAAACCATTATCTCGCTCTGTGATTGTCTCAGCAGTGCTTCGGTGCAAAATACTGTAATTACTTTGGACAGTAAAGACAGTCATTGAGTTGGGGTGTGTGTCTCATGTGTAAAGAGATTTTTGGGCCCAGCTGTGTATTGATAGCTTCTGTACCACACACCATTAGATTGTTAAGCCGATCCTAATGGCACCAACTTGCTCAGGTGGTTGTTGTTGCATCATGGTTTATTTGCGTTTATCTTTTTTACTATAGACAGTGGATATCCATAAGGAGAAGGTGGCCAGACGAGAAATCGGCATCCTGACCACTAACAAGAACACATCCAGGACGCATAAGATCATCGCTCCAGCCAACATCGAGAGGCCGGTGAGGTACGTCCGAAAGCCGATAGACTACACCGTGCTGGACGACGTGGGACACGGAGTTAAGGTACATCCTGCTCTTTAGCTGCTGAGATTGTGTGTGTGATCTTTGACTCAGAGGAGTTGTACACAAATCAGCTTGTGCACTATTTTCAAAAAGCTACTCCTACGTTCAAATTAAGGAACAGGTTGTTTCCATTATGAGTCTTAGGACGCATTTGGATGGCTGCTTCCCCCCCCCCTCCTCCTCAATGAGTTATTTCAGTCAGGAAAATGATGAAAAGCTTGTAAAATACACACGAGGGAAATTCTTCCTTATATTTGTAGCCTTGCCCGAGATTGCAGCTCATTTTTCTCCTGCAAGTCAGAAACGGATACAGTAGCACAGCTTCTCCTTCACCTCCCAGAGCAAGGAAACCTCCCTGAATTAAATCAGACTCGGACTCCGCTGGTTTTGGACGTCTCTCCGAAGCTGCCTTTTCACACACTCCGATCCATCATTCTAATTACACCAACTCGATCAGGCCTCCGCTGCAGGCTGTACAGCGGAGTTGGCAACAGGATAAGCCGTGCAAACGGTATTCTGACTACCTGAATTAAGCAACACGCACATCACGAGGCCAGAGATTATCTCATCTACAATGTGCCTGTGCCATTTCTGCCATATTAAGGCTCTGAAATTACTTGTTTTATGTTGATGACGCACTGCAAAAAATGGCCTTTCAAAAATAAGAAATAAAAGATTAAAACAAAGCATATTTGCTTGAATCAGGTGAAAAAAATCTGCCAATGGAACTAGTCAAATTTGACTTGGTAAGATTTCTTAAAGTAAGATGAAACATCTAACCTGTTTTTAGATGAAATAATTCCAAAATAAGATTGGGGAACTTATTATGCGAGATCTGATTAACTCAAAATAATCAAAATAGTTCTTATAACAAGATCATACTTCTTACATTTAGCCATTTTTTTTGGGCCTTTTCCACCTTTATTGTATAGGACAGTGTAGAGACAGGAAATGAGCGGGAGAGAGACAGGGAGAGATTGGGAAATGACCTCGGGTCAGAATCGAACCCGGGTCCCCGGATTTATGGTACGGCGCCTTATCCACCTGAGCCACGACAATGCATTTTGGGGGCACTAGATTCAAAGATTTCAGTAAAGTTCATTTATTCCCAAAACAAGCATACGGTACTTTTTTTTTTTCTTGAAACAAGATGAATCACATTTGACAAATGTCCAAAATGTACTTACTTGTTTTTAAAAAAAAAACTTGTTTTATTTTCAAAGGTGCTCCAAATAAGACTTTTTCAAGACATTTTGTCTATACAAGATTTTCAAGATGGACTGTCTAAAAACTAGCCTTTCTAGCTAAATGAGGTTTTGCTTGTTGGGCAATTATGTCCTATAGATAGTTTTCACTGATGTCACGGCATTCCGGGGAACGCCCCCCAGCCGCCATCTTGGGGGGCAAACAAAACGGACCATCGCCACTACCGGCTACGTTATCTCGGACGAATTTATGAAGTTATATAGTCAGTTTTCTAAAATAAAGATCAATGTCGGCAAAATCAAGCAAACAGAAGTATATAGATACATTAGACGACATCTCACGACAACGGTATGCAGCCAAACTGGCCTTGATTGGGGGAATTGACCCCTACGAAGTGGACAAAGATGCATTTTCAAGTGACTATGCAGGGCTGCCAAAGCCTGAAACTGACTTCATCAAACTTTAAAGGCTGTCTGATATATACAGCTTTATATATTCACAGCGTGCCTTTTGGCGGATGCTGCCTGAATCGCGCAGATCCGATTTTTTTTTTAGGGGGGCCGTTGGAGTGTCTGATTATAATTTCAAAGTAAATTCTGTATTAAAATTACTAAATAAGCAAATCCGTTACAGTCCATGAAACAGGAAGTATAAGGATGAGAAAAAAAAACAGTTTAAATCGGAAAGCTGCGCACATTTGCGCAGTCCTGCACACCGCTCAGGCTGCGCAAATGTGCGCAGCTTCCCGATTTAAACTGTTTTTTTTCTCAACGGATTTGCTTATTTAGTAATTTTAATACAGAATTTACTTTGAAATTATAATCAGACACTCCAACGCCCCCCTAAAAAAAAAATTGGATCTGCGCGATTCAGGCGGCATCCGCCAAAAGGCACGCTGTTTGCATCCCAAACACAAATCAAATCATACAGACTAGACCTAAAATGTTTTTCAAAAATGACCCTTGCGTGAGTGAAGTGACAAGTTTCAAATAGAAACGTGACAAACGAGCGATATTAAGTGTACATTACAGTGTAAACGTACACTTGCGGTTCCAGTTAGGCATTCTCCAGAGATTGTTCACATGATGTTTTGGTTTCCAAAAACAAACTTAAACACAATTGATTGTTTATTTAAACAACTTACCACTTATAAAATGATCGGAGCAGACTTTGCTGTGTTTGGAAGGCTGATAATCCTTGCGGTTGATTCTCGCAAGCCATAGATTTCTCCTTTGTATGCTGAGTTTGTTTGCTCACCTTCGTGCTCCCGTACAGTGAGAATTCCATAAAAGCTCCGCTTGACGTCATCATCTGACCTATTACGACAGCCGTGAATACAACAGGTGTGCACCATTGCTAGCTTTAAATAGCCTGCTTGGGTTCTTTTGAAGACTTTGTACTCGCGCGTTACAATGTGTGCTCAGTCACGGTAAGCTGGACCCCCAAGATGGCCGCCACTAGGGAATCCCCGACTCTGTGACGTCATGTGAAAACTATCTATAATAAGGGTGGCTAGATGTTTTGACTTGAAAATAGACAAACTTCCTAAGATTTTTATTTTTTGCAGTGCGGACTGAAATTTCAGTCAACGTTTATGCAAATCAGACAATCTCGAACCGTAAAAGACACTTTTCTAGAAAGTGTATGATCATCAGATCTCTGCTGTAGTTTGTAGCACCAGGAAAGATTTCACACAGCTATTGTTTAATGTCTATGGATTGATGTGTCGTAAGGACAGTACAGTGTGCTCTGGTGCCTTGCAAGTATTCACCCCTCTTGAACTTTTTCACATTGTGTCATCTTACTCCCTGGAATTGACGAGCTTTTTTGGTAAGTACTTGATAGAGCCACCTTTGGCTGCAGCTTTCTGGGATATCTCTATCAGCTTTGATGATGTTCCCACCAGCATGCTTCACCGTAGGCCTGGTGATCTTAGCATGATGAGCCGTGTTGGGTTACCACTTGGTGCCCAGACCAAAAAGTTCTACCTTGGTCTCATCAAACCAGAGAACCTTTTTGCATATTTTTGTCCCTTTTTTTTTTTACCACTCTTCCCTAAAGCAAAGGTTAGTGGAGTGTCTGTCTGAACTTTGATGATGCTACCACCAGCATGCTTCACCATAGGCCTAGTGATCTCAGCATGATGAGCCGTGTTGGGTTACCACTTCATATCCAGGCCAAAAAATTCTACCTTGGTCTCGTCAGACCAGAGAACCTTTTTGCATATTTTTGTCCTTTTTTTATTTTATTTTATTTTTTGCCACTCTTCCATAAAGCACAGCTTAGTGGAGTGTCTGTTTGACCGCTGATGATGATGCTACCACCATCATGCTTCACTGTTGGCCTGGTGAGCTCCACATGATGAGCCGTGTTGGGTTACCGCTTGGTGCCCAGGCCAAAAAGTTCTACGTTGGTCTCATCAGACCAGAGAACCTTTTTGCATATTTTGTTACTTTTTTTTTGCCACTCTTCCCTAAAACACAAGCTAGTGGAGCATCCATTTGACTTGTCAAACTCCGTTATACAGGCCTCGTCAGGCTCAGCCACAGCAACAGCAAAAGTGATGACAAGTACGGCATCTTGTTATCAGGTCAGTTCCACTTCTGCAATAATTTACTACATGTGGTTAAAACAAAACTTTCTGACTGGCCACAGTGGTTGCTGATTTGTTACATTCAGTTTACAAGCAGGATGTAATGCATTTGAAAACGTCAACTTCCTTTCAAAATGTGTTAAAGCTACATGATGTTGTTGTGTTCAGTGTTATGCAAAGCTGGGGTTTCCACTCAAGCTTTAATTGCTTATATACTACGTATGTCTGACACCTCGACAAGACCTCAGAGTTCGAGTGCATTGAGTTTGACACTACTTCATCTCTGTCTCTGTCAGACTGGTGTGGGAAAATACTGTGCATTCGTTCTGTCTTGTCTTCAGGCAGAGGCTTTTTTTTTTTTTGGGGTCGCTCTTTCATCTGTAGCGAGTTTCAAACTCTATCCAGCCTGCAGACATTCCACCGAAGCCTTACTCATCACATCAGAGGATTAGCGCATCTTCACCCAGGCCAAACTCACCCGCCCACTCAGGGTGCACTCGGTCCTGCCAACGATGAGTTTTACATAGCTAGTCAGCTGATGCATAATCCAGTCAACTACTTTTGGAAAAGCAGAGAAGCTGTTTTTTGAGGGATCTTACGAGGAGATAAATGTTACATTTTCTGCTGTGCCTTTACTCTGATGTTGGGTGTTGGCGAACTATATTTCTTCAACTTATGTCATGTAAACGCCAACCCTCGGCTTGCTTCATCTCACGTGTTCCCATGTATTTGCATCGTCTGGTTTTACCCCAGTCTAAATTAAACCTCACGCGTGTTCTGTTTCATTACATTTACGTTTACTCATTTGATAGACTTGCAGAGCGACTTACAAGTACAAGCTGTACTCCCAAAGGAATTTTGACCAATTCTACCTGCTCCTGCAGACATTCCTGGCCCACTCCTGTAAAAAGATTGACCAATATCTCCAGTTCGTGCTGCTAATTTTGCTTGTATCCATACACACTATTTTCTATGAACTTCCTTGGATAGGCCCCGTTATCTAGAGTGACTTGCAAGTACATCAGAAATCTGACCAATCCCATCTGTTCCTGCAGACATTCCTAAGCAATCCCGCCTGCTCCTGACCAATCCCGCTTGTTCCTGCAGGCGCTCCTGGCCAATCCCGCCCATTTCTGCAGGCGCTCCTGGCCAATCCCGCCCGTTTCTGCAGGCGCTCCTGGCCAATCCCGCCCGTTTCTGCAGGCGCTCCTGGCCAATCCCGCCCGTTTCTGCAGGCGCTCCTGGCCAATCCCGCCCGTTTCTGCAGGCGCTCCTGGCCAATCCCGCCCGTTTCTGCAGGCGCTCCTGGCCAATCCCGCCCGTTTCTGCAGGCGCTCCTGGCCAATCCCGCCCGTTTCTGCAGGCGCTCCTGGCCAATCCCGCCCGTTTCTGCAGGCGCTCCTGGCCAATCCCGCCCATTTCTGCAGGCGCTCCTGGCCAATCCCGCCCGTTTCTGCAGGCGCTCCTGGCCAATCCCGCCCATTTCTGCAGGTGCTCCTGGCCAATCCCGCCCATTGCTCCTGGCCAATCCCGCCCATTTCTGCAGGTGCTCCTGGCCAATCCCGCCCATTTCTGCAGGTGCTCCTGGCCAATCCCGCCCGTTTCTCCAGGCGCTCCTGGCCAATCCCGCCCATTTCTGCAGGTGCTCCTGGCCAATCCCGCCCGTTTCTCCAGGCGCTCCTGGCCAATCCCACTTGTTCCTTCATATATCCCTGACCAGTCCAGCCTTGTCCCACAGATATTCTTGACTAGACATGCCCACTCCTGTAGACCATTTCACCAGTCCCTCCAACTGCCACTGCTGTTTTTTCTTGTACCCATATGGAATATCTGCACTTGGATGTCTCTCTCTGCCAAAATATTAAGAAAGATGATTTAAACAACAGACCAACATCAGATTCCAGAAGATGAATTAATATGTGAATGAATGAGTAAAGCCTAATTTACAGCACTGCATGATCACTGGCATGTCCAACATGGACCCATGTCCCACAGAACCACATTCCTGATGCAAACGTCTATCCTAGGAGTTAAACTCATTGCTTACATATACCTTAACTACTGACTTGTCCCTTTTCACCCAGCCAGTCCTTATTTTTCATATATTTCAACCCCCTATACACCTGAGACGGCCAATTAGTCATTTGTCCTCTATATCTGGAGCCTCAAATTACCTCACCCGTTTCCTCCAAGCTATATTGCACAACAGAGTTAGATCTTGCTCTAATCCCCTGTTCATCTTTGACTCATATAAAAAGCCCTAAAGCCCTAAACCATACTGTTTATTTTCTTTATGATCATTTTAGTTTCTGTCAAACCAGGCAACACTGGCTGTTAGTTGAAGTGCTTTTACTCCTGTGTGAGTGAATAATGTTGTTTTTTTCCCCATTACAGTTACCTCATTGCCCACATTAGAGCATGCATTATTGATGCAGCATTTGATTCTCTGCTTGCTATAATAATTTTAATCCCT
This sequence comes from Neoarius graeffei, assembly GCF_027579695.1. Classification (NCBI taxonomy): domain Eukaryota; kingdom Metazoa; phylum Chordata; class Actinopteri; order Siluriformes; family Ariidae; genus Neoarius; species Neoarius graeffei. The sequence continues at coordinate 96,822,875 of NC_083573.1, forward strand.
TTTTGTTACTCCCTACAGTAAGCTCTTGGCTTGTGTTAGAATTGCATGCTGTTGGGCAGGTGCTAAGGAAAAGATTTGGCATGTTGAAAGGGTCAAAGCTCACCACCATCACTGGTGGTCATTGGGCAAGTCGTATTTAGTGGAACAAAAAGTGATTCAGTGTAGCAAACAATTTTTGCCGTGCTTTATTTTTATCTCTATTAATTTACTTTCTTTGCAAATGGGACCATAAATGTTAAAAGAAGGCTTGAGGGCTTTTGTGCTCAATAGATTTAATTGTCCTTTGTAGATAAATGGCCAAGCAGTAGTCATTTTCTTTTTAAAACAAAGTAATTATTTGACTATATTTCATATTAAAAGCCTCTAATATAATTGACGTTAACCCCTTCGGACAGAAGGAAAAATGCTATGGAACTTCATGTGTACACATTATGTCCGAAGGGGCTAAAGACGTCTTCCAGTTATACAGCTGTTTTACTTGTCTAGGTTTCTCCAAGATGCTGGGTAAAAACAGCAGATAAGCCAAAAGAAAAGTTATAGTTGTGTTGTATGTGCTGCAAAACTCACAACTAGCTCAGGGCAATGGGGCATCACAATCTGTCACTGGGTTTAATACATATATCTAAAAACACCAGTGACAGAATAATCTGTTAGCATTTGTAGTCTTGTACACTGCTTTCATCAAACCTGATTCGGCTCATCAGTTGCTTTGCAATCTGTGTTAACGTCATAGTCCTGTCACTCATCACAGGAGGCTGAGTTGCATGTCACTTTTACACTCAAGTCCAAGCTGCGTCTCAAATCACTTTTACCCTGAAGTTGAATCTCAAGTCACTTTTACCCTCAAAGCCAAGTGGTGTCTCAAGTCACTTTTGTCCTCAAGTCCAAGTCCAGTCTCGTGTCACTTTTACCCTCAAATCCAAGTCGAGTCTCGAGTCATTTTTACCCCACAGTTGAATCTCAAGTCACTTTTACCTTCAAATCGAAGTAGTTTCAAGTCACTTTTGCCCTCAAGTCCAAATCCAGTCTTGCATCAGTTTTACCCTCATGTCCAAATTGAGTCTCAAATCACTTTGACTTTCAAGTCCAAGTACAGTCTTGCATCAATTTTACCCTCAAATCAAAGTCCTATCTCAAGTCACTTTTACCCTCCATTCCAAATTATGTCTGAAATCACTTTTGCCCTCAAGTCCAGTCTCATGTCACTTTTGCCCTCATGTCCAACTTGAATTTCAAGTCATTTTTTACCTGCATATCCAAGTCCTGTTTCAGGTTATGTCCAAGTGCGAGCCCCAGGCCACTTTTACCCTCAAGTGCGAGCCCCAGGCCACTTTTACCCTCAAGTGCGAGCCCCAGGCCACTTTTACCCTCAAGTGCGAGCCCCAGGCCACTTTTACCCTCAAGTGCGAGCCCCAGGCCACTTTTACCCTCAAGTGCGAGCCCCAGGCCACTTTTACCCTCAAGTGCGAGCCCCAGGCCACTTTTACCCTCAAGTGCGAGCCCCAGGCCACTTTTACCCTCAAGTGCGAGCCCCAGGCCGCTTTTACCCTCAAGTGCGAGCCCCAGGCCACTTTTACCCTCAAGTGCGAGCCCCAGGCCGCTTTTACCCTCAAGTGCGAGCCCCAGGCCACTTTTACCCTCAAGTGCGAGCCCCAGGCCACTTTTACCCTCAAGTGCGAGCCCCAGGCCACTTTTACCCTCAAGTGCGAGCCCCAGGCCACTTTTACCCTCAAGTCCGAGCCCAGTTTCAAGTCCCCCTAAAATGCAAGTCAAATCTCAAGTCACTTACTCTTGTATCCAAATCTTAGGTCACTACACTAAAACTTAAAGTCCAAATTGAATCTTATCTTACTTAGATGAGAATCAAGTCACCCACAAGTCTACACAGGCAGTGGAGGAAGTACACAACTTGCATTATATTTTTCCACAAGTAGTTTGTGTTAACTATCAGAGATGGGGGTATTCCTTATTCTTACATCCTGTCGTTTAATGCTAGTTGGCCTGACATCCTGTTTTTTTTGTTTTGTTTTTTTTCCAGTAGAAAAGGTAACAAACTGCAGAGCGCTAATCTTTTAGTCTCCGTCCCCATTTGTCTAGAGGAACTGAAAAATAGTAACTTATTGGTATGAGTAATTTTTGACCTGCTCCTCTGTCTCTCTTTCTGCCTCCTTTCTTTTTTAATTTCTCTCTCATGCTAACATTAGTGGCTAAAAGCCAAGGTAAGTCCTATTTGTCACATGCCCCAATCCCGCTGTAGTTTGTTATTAATCAGCTGCTTTACCCTCAATATGTCTTCCTTGTAGTTCAGTTTAATTCCCCCTAATATCATGTAGTCCCCATTTCAGGGCTGGGCGATATAACTGAGAGGTGGTGGTGTTGTTAAGGGTGTAGGATTTTGTGAAATTGAAAATCCAAGCCCATGTTAATCAGTTTTAAAGCTTCTTCATGAGCTGGTTCATGAGAGAGCAGTGTTGATGATGATGATGATGATAATTCCAGTGTTTGTTAATGTTAGTAGCTCTTATTATTTTTACCTCGTATCGCCCACCCCTACAGCGCAATATAAACATGACTCTGTGTCTTAACACAAAATAGCCCCTCCACATGTAGTTCAAACGACCTTCTGTAGGCTGTATGGGTTTCCCAGACTGAATGATTGCTTTCATAGAGCATTGGCTGGCCTGTGAATATAGCCAGTTATTCATCAAACGTCCCACAGTGGTATCATAATGAAAAATAGGATGGCTGATCCAACATCTGGAATGACATGATAAAGTCTTTCAGCCTACACTGCAAACATCTGAGTTTCATCCACGCAACACCCCTAATTCAATTCGGCAGGTGATTCGCAGGCCTTTTATGAACCAAGTTAAAACAAGATTGGGACACTTTGTAGATGTTTTTGATCCAGTATTATAAAGCTGATTATCTCTACAGCTGTTTTTTAATCGTGAGGTCTGGGAAGCCCACCATTTTCCCCGATGTCCTGTTGTCTTTGTCTAGAGTTTGTCTATAAACCTCTGATCAAACACTCACGTTGTGTTTTTCAACTCTCGCCCAATCAGCAACATGGAAACAACCAATCAATCAGAGGAGGAACGCTATCGAGGACCAATCCGCCGACACAGAAGCCACCCAGTCCGCCCATGGCAGGGCGTGGCACTCTCGGGTAAGTAGCAGTTTAAGAATAGAAAAGTAATAAAACAGGATGCGGCACTCTGTTATAGGGAAATGATCAACGACTGGGTGGTGTGATGTGGACTCAAAGCAGTGGATCATTTTTCTACAACACCGCACATTATTAGACATACAGGACACTTTTTCCATGGAATAAAAAGGTGTTCTATTCCCTTCTAGCGGGATTCATTCATTTGGCTTGATAGCATGCAATATTCTTAGCATATCACTTATCCTACGTGTATTACGTCACTCTACCCAATGGAGAATGAGGGTTGAATACGGTTTACGATATTGCATGGATGTCAAGGCATGACATCGCACGTCGGAGACGCAAAACTTCCGCACTAGCGAGCGACTGTGACAATTTGTGAACAAACATGGCCACCAGGTTTGCTTCGTTAAAAATGGACGATTTTGAGAGAATTTTGAAAGACGTTGAGCTGGGCGATATGGCCTAAAAAAAAAAAGCTTCGATTTTTTCACAAAAAATCCGATTTTTGATTTTAATCGATTTTTTTTCCCCCTCTACTAAAAATCAAACTACAGATGACAAAGAAATGGTTCAAAACAAGTTTTACCTTTATTTTGTTTTCACTTAAATTTCCCCTTTGGGGTTAAAGTGCAACCAGAAACGAAAAAGAAGCCAAAAAACAAGCTTGTAGATGAGATGGCAGACCATGCCATTGTAAACAGTGAGAACATACAGTCACTTTTAGAAAGCTTTCTCCAACATAGCCTAGTTTCAAACTGGCACTGACACAATGCACCCTCAAACTTAAAATAAATAAAAATAAAAAAATGCTCCCTCAAAAAGAAAAAAGTTATTTACCAGCTGGGAGGTCCGTATCGTGAAATACCGTGACCGAGGTCTTGAAAGTACTGAGCGAGGCCCTCTGGGCCAAGGTCACGGTATTTCACCATGCGGACCGACCTTAAGCTGGTAAATAATATATTTATTTTTTTCTTTACCAAATTCTAACAGAAAACGAGAGCGCCCGAAAGGGAAAACCGAGCCGAGCCGCCATTTTGAATCCTCATTCACGGCTGTAATGCAAATGGCTTCCTCCTCGGTATACAAGTGCACTTCCATGTCAGGAAAAAAACTACATTTTGCCGCCTATGTAGTCCCCTATTTATACAAATTGGAGTCATTCAGGATTCAGCCATGTTTTTGCTCGGCGTTAGCAAGTTACAGGTTTTTAGCTTTCTCCTGAAATGTTTTCTTTTATTTCTTCTTCCTCAGGGGAGTAAAACTCACTTTCGCTGTGAACACTGTCGTTATCGCTATCCATGCTGTAAAATTAATGCTATTCTCCTGAGAAATGCTGGCAAAAATTTATAAGATTTTTGATAATCTTATAAATAAATCTCATCTCATTATCTCTAGCCGCTTTATCCTGTTCTACAGGGTCGCAGGCAAGCTGGAGCCTATCCCAGCTTACTACAGGCGAAAGGCGGGGTACACCCTGGACAAGTCGCCAGGTCATCACAGGGCTGACACATAGACACAGACAACCATTCACACTCACATTCACACCTACGCTCAATGTAGAGTCACCAGTTAACCTAACCTGCATGTCTTTGGACTGTGGGGGAAACCGGAGCACCCGGAGGAAACCCACGCGGACACGGGGAGAACATGCAAACTCCACACAGAAAGGCCCTCGCCGGCCACGGGGCTCGAACCCGGACCTTCTTGCTGTGAGGCGACAGCGCTAACCACTACACCACCATGCTGCCCCTAAATAAATCTTGTAAAAAAAAAAAAAAGATAAATGTTTGTTGTTGTTGTGAACGAGTGAGTCGCTAGAGGTCTGTAACCGGGGTCCGTACCATAGGATACAGACCTGCTCGCCAGCCAATCAGAGCACTGGATTTGGACTGTGAAAAAAAAAAAAAATAAATAATGTCCTTTTCGAGGGGCGGCACGGTGGTGTAGTGGTTAGCGCTGTCACCTCACAGCAAGAAGGTCCGGGTTCGAGCCCCGTGGCCGGCGAGGGCCTTTCTGTGCGGAGTTTGCATGTTCTCCCCGTGTCCGCGTGGGTTTCCTCCGGGTGCTCCGGTTTCCCCCACAGTCCAAAGACATGCAGGTTAGGTTAACTGGTGACTCTAAATTGAGCGTAGGTGTGAATGTGAGTGTGAATGGTTGTCTGTGTCTATGTGTCAGCCCTGTGATGACCTGGCGACTTGTCCAGGGTGTACCCCGCCTTTCGCCCGTAGTCAGCTGGGATAGGCTCCAGCTTGCCTGCGACCCTGTAGAACAGGATAAAGTGGCTAGAGATAATGAGATGAGATGTCCTTTTCGATAAAACTGACAAAATAGGGGGAAAAATCCCGACTTTTCCACCGTATGTATGGGCACCATGTCTTTTGCAATAAACATCCCGATAACATCTGTGATTGCCTTCCATCGCGCCGCATTCTGATCATCAGGCACACAGTTCGGAAATGTGTCTGGGGCGGCTGCTTGCTTTACTGTGGATGGTGCGCTCGTGCTGCGGCTGTGTTCATTCCGCTGGGAGCAGCACTTCTCCCACTCCGCTGCAGGCTTCTGTTTAAGGTGTTGGAATAAATTCGTCGTGCTGCTTCCTTTGGAAGCAACACCTTACAACGAGAACTTGTTTGGTCTGCGTCCGACGCTGCAAAACCGAACCAATTCCACATCACGGAGGAAGTTACTCCTTTCTTGGGCACAAGTTGCGTCTTTCCCCCAATCGCGGCCATGCTGTTTGTGTGTGTCCATGGCAAGCGCGCGGGAGGAGGGCGATAGTGTCAGTGCCCGATCCGTTCTGCACATGCGCAGAGGGGAGCGTCGGTGGCGGATGTTAAAACGGAGAGAAAACCGATTTTCATAAAAACACATCGTCCTTAACTGTAAATTCGAATTAATCGATAAAATTAATCGATTTCCAGCTCTAGAAAGACGCTTTGAACACCCAAAAGGAATGTGCATGGGTAATAATATTGCCTGGTTTTTTTCCATGTTATATCAGATATTCCATTCAGCTACTTGTCTTCGACTCGTTCAGTATCGTGCTAGCTGAACAGAATAGATCGGATATACCATGAAGAAAAAACCCAGCTAATATTATTTAAACAACTTTTTTTTTTAAACCATCAACTCCAAAGTTTTTTAGATATGCGATTTAAAAAAAAAATAGCCAAGATTTTCATTGATTTATTTCATAATTAATTTCTCTCTTGCAGGCGTAACACTTCTTCATATAAAACTCTTGAGCCAGTAAAACCTCCTACAGTGCCTAATGACTACATGACCAGCCCCGCTCGCCTCGGGAGCCAGCACAGCCCAGGACGCACAGCCTCGCTCAACCAGAGACCAAGAACCCACAGGTAACACACACACACTATCCTTGTGAGGACCTTCCATTAACATAATTATTATTGCAGTTCATTAATGCTGTACTTGCACCTTAACCTCAGTAACGCAAAGGAAACGTTTTGGCTCTTTTTATTTATTTATTTATTTATTTATTTAAAAAAAAAACACACACACACAACAGCAGCAATTTCCTTGTGGGGACCATCCAAATGTCCCCAGAAGGTTGAAATTGTCAGGTTTTATCATCCTTGTGAGGACATTTGGTCCTCAATAGTATATAAAATCACACACTACACACAGTGCTGCCTGAAGGTTTCTTTAGAAATACAACCCCGATTCCAAAACAGTTGGGACAAAGTACAAATTGTAAATAAAAACGGAATGCAATGATGTGGAAGTTTCAAAATTCCATATTTTATTCAGAATAGAACATAGATGACATATCAAATGTTTAAACTGAGAAAATGTATCATTTAAAGAGAAAAATTAGGTGATTTTAAATTTCATGACAACAACACATCTCAAAAAAGTTGGGACAAGGCCATGTTTACCACTGTGAGACATCCCCTTTTCCCTTTACAACAGTCTGTAAACGTCTGGGGACTGAGGAGACAAGTTGCTCAAGTTTAGGGATAGGAATGCTAACCCATTCTTGTCTAATGTAGGATTCTAGTTGCTCAACTGTCTTAGGTCTTTTTTGTCGTATCTTCCGTTTTATGATGCGCCAAATGTTTTCTATGGGTGAAAGATCTGGACTGCAGGCTGGCCAGTTCAGTACCCGGACCCTTCTTCTACGCAGCCATGATGCTGTAATTGATGCAGTATGCGGTTTGGCATTGTCATGTTGGAAAATGCAAGGTCTTCCCTGAAAGAGACGTCGTCTGGATGGGAGCATATGTTGCTCTAGAACCTGGATATACCTTTCAGCATTGATGGTGTCTTTCCAGATGTGTAAGCTGCTCATGCCACACGCACTAATGCAACCCCATACCATCAGAGATGCAGGCTTCTGAACTGAGCGCTGATAACAACTTGGGTCGTCCTTCTCCTCTTTAGTCCGAATGACACGGCGTCCCTGATTTCCATGAAGAACTTCAAATTTTGATTCGTCTGACCACAGAACAGTTTTCCACTTTGCCACAGTCCATTTTAAATGAGCCTTGGCCCAGAGAAGACGTCTGCGCTTCTGGATCATGTTTAGATATGGCTTCTTCTTTGAACTATAGAGTTTTAGCTGGCAACGGCGGATGGCACGGTGAATTGTGTTCACAGATAATGTTCTCTGGAAATATTCCTGAGCCCATTTTGTGATTTCCAATACAGAAGCATGCCTGTATGTGATGCAGTGCCGTCTAAGGGCCCGAAGATTACGGGCACCCAGTATGGTTTTCCGGCCTTGACCCTTACGCACAGAGATTCTTCCAGATTCTCTGAATCTTTTGATGATATTATGCACTGTAGATGATGATATGTTCAAACTCTTTGCAATTTTACACTGTCGAACTCCTTTCTGATATTGCTCCACTATTTGTCGGTGCAGAATTAGGGGGATTGGTGATCCTCTTCCCATCTTTACTTCTGAGAGCCGCTGCCACTCCAAGATGCTCTTTTTATACCCAGTCATGTTAATGACCTATTGCCAATTGACCTAATGAGTTGCAATTTGTTCCTCCAGCTGTTCCTTTTTTGTACCTTTAACTTTTCCAGCCTCTTATTGCCCTTGTCCCAACTTTTTTGAGATGTGTTGCTGTCATGAAATTTCAAATGAGCCAATATTTGGCATGAAATTTCAAAATGTCTCACTTTCGACATTTGATATGTTGTCTATGTTCTATTGTGAATACAATATCAGTTTTTGAGATTTGTAAATTATTGCATTCCGTTTTTATTTACAATTTGTACTTTGTCCCAACTTTTTTGGAATCGGGGTTGTACAGCAACGCTATAATGTTATCTACTAGTCTATCATGAATATCTCGGGAGTGGTTTGGATTACTAAAATGTCAGAGAGAAAGATTCTGTTTGTTTTAATGCCGCAAGTCTGACGGTAACTGGCTGTAAGAGGAGTCGGGATGTTGTCAGATTTCTCCCTTCCTGTTTCTCGCCTTTCACGTCTAAGCTTTGAAGAGCATCTTCTCCGTTCCCCTGAGTTATAACCCCTGTGGAAAAGCTTCATCCTCACTTAAAAGTATAAGAGATGGCTTGAAAAGCGTACTCCCAAACCTTGTGTTTATTTGAGAGCTCTCTCTCTCTCTCTCTCTCTCTCTCTCTCTCTCTCTCTCTCTGTGTGTGTGAGTCTGTAAATATGACGGATTTAAGTCTTCTCATCAGCTAAAACGTCTGCATGCTGACTGAGGAAGTTTGTATTATACACACACTGATTCACTTTCCACTGGTTTACCAAATGCAGAGGTCTTGAGTTGAACCCCGTGCTCCAGTACATTGAGTTTGAAATGTAACGCTGGACTATAACTGGTGGTGCTTTTCCACTAAGAGAGAACCAGTTCCTTGAATTTCCACCACGGAAGTGCTGATGCTGTACCCATGGTACTTACGATTCTCGTTCTTAGCAAACAAGATTCCGAGATGTCCACAAGCACCGGCGACCGGCAGTTTTCTCTGCCTACGCAGACGGTGTACGCCGGCTACTCGATGTTCAAGCGATTTATATCGTCTCCGCTGCCCATAATTTGCTGTAAATAATAATCAGTTAAAATTATATAACGCCTTTCTCATACCCAAGGTCGCTTTACAATTATTGGGAGGGGTTTCCACCTAAAGGAGGTCAGGATGTCATTCCAGTAGTGTAGCAGCCACAGTCCCACCAAAAGGCATATGAAAATAAGTCCCATACCGCCAGCACAGCCACCGCGACACCACCGGGCAACATCACTCGGAACACCGCGCCATGGATCCACTAACCAAGCACAGAAGCACCGCCACGCAGAGCGCTAGCATTTCCCAAACCACCTGCACAGCCAACGCGACGCCACCAAGCAACATCGCTCGGAACACCGCGCCAAGCACAAAAGCACCACCGCACAGAGCGCTGGACAACCACGATGTTAAAATGAGCAACAAGCTCACTGCAGTCCATAGCAAGGAGCACAGGCATCACCCATGGCGCACCAAGGCCTGGAGGGAACCCACGCCCAAAACCGTGTCCGGAGCTACACTACAGCCGGCGGACAAAACCCTCGGACAAAAAACAAACATCAAACTACACAAACACAAAAAAGAAAAACAAAAGGGAAAAAAAAATAAGCTCCGGTCCAATTATTCCAGCAGGAAATTGTCTTTGATTTGGGTGTAACATGACTGGAAGTGACGCCATATTTGTTGATCGATTCTTGCGCCCTGACTGTCTGAGCCAGACCACGTGACCACGCCGCAGCGTATGTAGTTATGTTACCGAGCCAGGCAGCGTACTACAGAGGGTCACTGAGAAAGCCAAGCGCGCACACAACGTGGAAATTTCAGACGTATTTTGCAAGGAAATGGTTCGTAATTTATGAGCTACCACAAAAAGCCACAAGAAGGCATGTAAATCTCAAAATTTTCTGTGGGAGGGCATGCCCCCAGACCTCCCTAGCATGAGCGCGCCCTTTTTCTAGCCGACTACTTCAGATTTTCTGGAGAACCCTGAAGATTGAATCCTGATATGGTCTTCTGCTGGCGTAGTCCATCCTCGTCAAGGTTTCAGTGGGTCCTGAGATGCTTTTCTGCTCACCACGGTTGTAAAGAGTGGTTCGATTATGACCTCTTGTACAACCCCGATTCCAAAAAAGTTGGGAGAAAGTACAAATTGTAAATAAAAACGGAATGCAATGATGTGGAAGTTTCAAAATTCCATATTTTATTCAGAATAGAACATAGATGACACATCAAATGTTTAAACTGAGAAAATGTAACATTTAAAGAGAAAAATTAGGTGATTTTTAAATTTCATGACAACAACGCATCTCAAAAAAGTTGGGACAAGGCCATGTTTCCCACTGTGAGACATCCCCTTTTCTCTTTACAACAGTCTGTAAACGTCTGGGGACTGAGGAGACAAGTTGCTCAAGTTTAGGGATAGGAATGTTAACCCATTCTTGTCTAATGTAGGATTCTAGTTGCTCAACTGTCTTAGGTCTTTTTTGTCGTATCTTCCGTTTTATGATGCACCAAATGTTTTCTATGGGTGAAAGATCTGGACTGCAGGCTGGCCAGTTCAGTACCCGGACCCTTCTTCTACACAGCCATGATGCTGTAATTGATTAGTCTGGCTAATGCGACTTCAAAGCTCTACGAGCATTTGGTCTGGCAAAGATATTAAGCCCAACCGTTTCCCAAAGTGCGTGGTTGACCCGCCTCCCTGAAATGCCTCAGTTTGCTACTGGTCGAAGCCAGAAAAGGCTGTGACGAAGCTTTAACCAATCACATCACTCTTTCCTCTGACGTATGTGACGCGACGGGGCTAACTGGTAGATTAAACTCTTACCGAAGCCGGTCGGGAGCAAGGCGAAAACGTCCTTCCTTTCAATAAATACCTCCAGGGCTGCTCTTTGCTCCGTTTTCAATGAGAACTTGCTCCATGTTTGTAATGTTTCTAGTGAATGAAGCGCTTCCGGCATAGATTCTGTAAACAATCTATGGCTTCCGGTCGCAGTTCTACTACGTCACTGCCTTGAACACGCCTCTACCCAGGGCCGATGGAGATGCTCAAAGTTGATTGGCTCCCAATTTTTCGGGAGCTTGGAAGAGCTGTAGATAGCTTGCCTGGCTCGCAACAGGCCCTCGTGTTGCGTCACGCTTAGGATGGGCGGGCCCAGACTAGTAATTGATGCAGTATGTGGTTTGGCATTGTCATGTTGGAAAATGCAAGGTCTTCCCTGAAAGAGACGTCGTCTGGATGGGAGCATATGTTGCTCTAGAACCTGGATATACCTTTCAGCATTGATGGTGTCTTTCCAGATGTGTAAGCTGCCCATGCCACACGCACTAATGCAACCCCATACCATCAGAGATGCAGGCTTCTGAACTGAGCGCTGATAACAACTTGGGTCGTCCTTCTCCTCTTTAGTCCGAATGACACGGCGTCCCTGATTTCCATAAAGAACTTCAAATTTTGATTCGTCTGACCACAGAACAGTTTTCCACTTTGCCACAGTCCATTTTAAATGAGCCTTGGCCCAGAGAAGACGTCTGCGCTTCTGGATCATGTTTAGATACGGCTTCTTCTTTGAACTATAGAGTTTTAGCTGGCAACGGCGGATGGCACGGTGAATTGTGTTCACAGATAATGTTCTCTGGAAATATTCCTGAGCCCATTTTGTGATTTCCAATACAGAAGCATGCCTGTATGTGATGCAGTGCCGTCTAAGGGCCTGAAGATCACGGGCACCCAGTATGGTTTTCCGGCCTTGACCCTTACGCACAGAGATTCTTCCAGATTCTCTGAATCTTTTGATGATATTATGCACTGTAGATGATGATATGTTCAAACTCTTTGCAATTTTACACTGTCGAACTCCTTTCTGATATTGCTCCACTATTTGTCGGTGCAGAATTAGGGGGATTGGTGATCCTCTTCCCATCTTTACTTCTGAGAGCCGCTGCCACTCCAAGATGCTCTTTTTATACCCAGTCATGTTAATGACCTATTGCCAATTGAGCTAATGAGTTGCAATTTGGTCCTCCAGCTGTTCCTTTTTTGTACCTTTAACTTTTCCAGCCTCTTATTGCCCCTGTCCCAACTTTTTTGAGATGTGTTGCTGTCATGAAATTTCAAATGAGCCAATATTTGGCATGAAATTTCAAAATGTCTCACTTTCGACATTTGATATGTTGTCTATGTTCTATTGTTCTATTTGAGATTTGTAAATTATTGCATTCCGTTTTTATTTACAATTTGTACTTTGTCCCAACTTCTTTGGAATCGGGGTTGTACTGTTATTATTGCACAGGTATGATTTTTAATGTTTGGATAATTGCACGAATAAACGTGAATGTAGCATATGTGAGTTGACGGTTTTATTTAAGAGACTGCTGTAGCAGTATAACGTTACATTAATTATATTACTGGCATTTAGCAGACGCTCTTTTTCTAGAGCGACGTACAACATACGGTACCCGGAGCAGCCTGGGGGGAGCAGTTAGGGGTTAGTCGCCTTGCTCAAGGCCACGTCAGCTGGTCCAGGGAATCGAACTGGCAACCTTTTGGTCCCAAAGCTGCTTCTCTAACCTTTAGACCATATAACACCCTCTTATTTTTTTTTCTGAATAATTACAGCAGAGTTTAATTATATATTGTACAGCCAAAGCATCATGAATACATTTTAAAACTACAAGCGCAATAAACTCATTAACAGGAATAATAATAATAGTAGTAGCAGGAATGGAGTACAGTGAGGGTGTGACCCAGTGGGGTGGTGTCATGTTATGTTGCTTCATAGTTTGTGGTGAGCTTTGCCAGGAAATGTCATGCTTTCTTTTTTTCCTCTGTGGTGCGGAGTTACTACAATTTGAGGTTAGGTTTCTGGGTAAAAAACAGAAAATATATTTTTATCTAATAGTACATCGCAGTACTTAATTTCTAGTTTTCGTTTGTTACCGTCCTTTTTTCCTCCCATTTTTCCCCCTACTTTATTTTCCATGGTTTTTTTTGTTTTGTTTTGTTTTTTAAATGTGACTGATCACAGAATCCAGGGACACATGTCGGCCCGGGGGCATTTTGAGTTATTGACAGATTCAGAAAGTACAGTTTCTAAGCTTTCCAATGATGCCTTCCATGTGGAGATCTGACAATATTTGAAGAATGTGTGGCCTTTTGAAAGTGTATACTTCTTAAAACAGAAAAGGGAGAAAATCGCCCTCAAAGTTTTCCATCTCAGCTACTCTGGGTGTAGGGCGGGCACATAATGCTGCTCATTTGCATGACATTAAGGAAAGCCCTACCCCCTACGAGCTAGCACGATACTACTTTCGTGTAAACAAAGATCACCACGTCAATTTTCCTTCCATGCAAAGTATGCCCAACACAATTATGAAGTACAAAAATAAGTCCTAAAGTATACTTTAACGTTTTGTGGTTGAAAAATTACTCACACCGTAAGAAAGAAAGATAGCACGATGATGACACAACTAACACAACACTAGTTTCATGTAAAGCCTCGGTCACAACCGGCCGTACAGTACGCGCTCCTACAGCCGGTCTACACGCAAAAAACGCAAGAAACACACGAGAGCGCGCATGAAATGCACGAGAGCGCGCGTGTGATGTGCTGATTTTCGAGCCGCAGACCGGCCGCAGAGGTTCTTTGTCATGTCAAACTAACTCTACGGGCGCTTACGTTTTTTTCAGGTTGCAAGACAAACTTACGGCCAACGCGCGTCTTTCTCCGTGAACAAAAAAAAAAAACGCAGCGATTTGGGAAACACCAAAAATCACACGGCCAAAAAATCGTACGTCCGGTTGTGACCTAGGCTTAACTAAACCACAACACTCTCCGTTACATGCAAAAATAACCACACAGCCTTAGATTAATAAACTCACCCCATCAGAAAGAGAAACGGCGCCTTGCACACACCAATGCCGCCGATGAAATGTAGTCCTAGAACGGTCCGTGTATCATCCGATCATTCAAGTATTCCATTCAATCTGGAAAATGAGGTTGCGTTTTTTTTTGCTAGAAATGGTGATCTCCGATGTAAATACCGTGTGTCTGTTTGCTTCGCGGTGTGTCACCTCCTCTGCGCTCTGTTTAGTAACTCATTCCATAGTGAAATCACACGCCTGTATGCAGTTAAGTAGCCATGCGCTCAGCTCGTATCATACAGCTGATTCGCGGAAAAAAAAACAACACATGACTTAAATCATCATGTGAATGGCCCATATGGTAATTTACCCACACCCCCCAGCAGGCTACAGTCCTGACAAAAACGAGACAATTTGCAACAAAAAATGTATGCTTTTCCAACAAAACAATCTATTATCTGAAATACTGATTGCATTCTTCAAGATCTCAACTTGCACATGATGGAAAAAAACAAAAATCACAAATTTCGAAAAAAAATGCTTCTTTTGCTATTATCTCGGATTCGTTTCGGCCGACATGCGTCCCTGGATTCGGTGAGGGGTCACATATTGTTATTCTGTATGACAGTTTTCTACGGAAGCCGAGAGAGGCCCTTCATATAATCCTTTTTTTATTCACCTTGTTATCCCAAGATAACGACATAATTAATTCAGGATCTCGAGAAAACAACACAACTAATTCGAGATCTCGAGAAAACAAAACCGTTATTCCGTGATCTCGAGAAAACAAAACAATTATTTCATGATCTCGAGTAAACAGCTGAGAAATGGTTCATTCAGGTGCGCCAAGAGACTTGTGATATGCTGACTTTGGGGCTATTTCTCATTCTGTATGGACCCTTTTCACGTGACGTTACGACAAACGCAGCCGCCATTTTGGACATGTACTACCAGTAGTTTACCACAGCCAGCATTGAGGAACGGCAGCAAAAAAAGTGTTTATTTTCAGCAAGACTTCCATCATGCCACTATATTGTTGTGCACCTGGATGTAGTAACCATCAACAAACAAGGCAAGGGTTATCATTTTATCGGATCCCGACGGAGAAGATGGATAGCGGCCATTAAAAAAAATTAACAGATTGGCAGCCCTCGGCATACCAGCGCTTGTGTAGTGACCACTTTGTTGGAGGTAAGACGAATAAAATTAGCCAGAAAAGGCATTACATTGCTGTTAACATTCTGTGGCGGCGAGTGTGTAACCAAATAGGCTAAAATAACCCATTGTAACCTCTTTGTTCTTCTGTAGTAGCTATTCGCTAACGACATTAGCTAGCGTTGTGTTCCTTTGCTGTTGGTAGACTGTAGGACAGATCAGAGGCAGTGTCCTACAAACAGCGCTTAATTTGAGGGGGAGCAAGCCGGAGCGCGCTCCGGAACCTCTGGCGTTGGCTCCGGCAGCTATTTACACTGGATCCGGTGATCTGACACCTCGTTTGACTATGTAACAAAAAAAAAAAAAAAAACCAAATAATTAAATAAAAAAAATGCAAGTTTATTTAGTGTTAATGTCTGATTTTGATATCTGCCTTGTTGGTGATTTTCTCTCATGAAACGACATCCACAAAATATCTGCAGATGAACTTAATTTGCAGTGTTATTACAAAACATGCCCAGAAGTGCAGCGCAGCGCCCCGCCCCCTTTTTTTCCGCACCGGAGCCGCTCATCCTCTGCGCTCCGGGACCTCCCACTTTACAAATTAAAGCACTGCCTACAAATAAGTGTTCAAAACAATAGGAGCATGTATTTGTCTCTTAAATCCAGGCCGTTCCCTGTAATCTGTAACAACGGTTGGAGAAAGTAATGGCAAATAGTGAGTGCACAAACCATAGAAGGGAAACTGTACACAGCGCCAGGGCAGTGTGATGGTATGTCTACTTTTAGATTGTGTTAGCTTATCAGTGAACACACTCGTCACTCGACGAGTTTCACGTCTTTACGACGGATACTTAAATGTGTGTTAGGTATTATTGTTGCAGTCTAAGCAGTCATTGTAGCAGCTAGATGAGCGAGAACCAAAAGGGTCTGTGCCATAAACCGTTATTTCTGTACGGCGTTGCTAAT
Source organism: Neoarius graeffei (assembly GCF_027579695.1). Lineage (NCBI taxonomy): Eukaryota > Metazoa > Chordata > Actinopteri > Siluriformes > Ariidae > Neoarius > Neoarius graeffei. The sequence goes on from NC_083573.1 coordinate 96,839,038, forward strand.
GTGTCGTTACTGTTATTTCTCCCTCTGCTCGCCCTGTAAATGCCCTACGTCGCTGGATAGCGAAGGTATTTTCTGCATCTCGCTCCTTTTTCTTGTATGTTCTCCGTTTGTCGCCTTCCTCGCATTCAAACCAATTCGAGCCGAAGTCCGCTACATGTCCAAAATGGTGGTCGCGTTTACGAAGGTCACGTGACTGAAAAGGGTCTTTAGACGCAACTTTGGTCATTAGAATGTCTGGAATAATCGATCACCTAATAAGGCAATATTTTGATCAGGGGTTGACACAGGGAGAGATTGCATTAAGTCTTTTAATAAGGGATCATTTCAAAATTAGTCCGCTGCACCTCCGCAGAAGACTGGCCTGGCTTCGTCTCTACCGACGGAGATACAGCGATCCAGCTGAGATCATGAAATAATTGTTTTGTTTTCTCGAGATCTCGAATTAGTTGTGTTGTTTTCTCGAGATCCTGAATTAATTATGTCGTTATCTCGGGATAACAAGGTGAATAAAAAAAAAAGGATTATATGAAGGGCCTCTCGCGGCTTCCGTAGTTTTACACTTGAGCACATTATTCCTCTCTCCACTCACAGATGACAGCAATCTTGGATCATTTTCCTGAGTAAAGTAATCACCAAGTATAGTATTTTTCTCTCATTTGGTTCTCTTGATCTACTTTTAGGACTTGTGGGAAAATCTGATGAAGTTTTCGGTCATATTGCTGCACGAATATGGAAAATCTTAAAGGGTTCACGAACTTTCGAGCGCCACTGTAGTTCACGCCAGGATCTTGTGGACACTCCGTAACTGTGTGTTGTAAAACCTGAGCCAGCAGTAAACTCTAAGAAGAGCAGAAGTGATGTAAAACCGTGATGGGATTGGCTGGAAGGTCACAGTCGGGATGTAAACGATGCAGTTTCGATTCGTTAGGTAAAGGCTCGGCGTTTGACGACGCGTCTGAATCCGCTGTTTAAAAACCTTGAATGAGTCTTTACACAGCCGTTCTGTCCTTTTCTGATAAATCCGCTTATGATTGCTGTCACAGTTTAGTGAAATCGTGGCCTTTTGCGTTGCTGCAAGTCGTCCGCTCGTCCCACCCCAGCTCTCGTCCAGGCGGTTTGTCAGTGACACGAAGGAGAAGCCAGATTGTGGAAAATGGAGACAAATATCCATCAAAAGACAAATGTCAGGTTGCCATGGTAATGTGAAGAATTTCTCAAATATCAGATGGAAAACTGCAGTCCTGCAAAAACTGTGCTTTCTCCTCACCGCCTCTGAGATAGCGGAGAGATGAGAGGACGTCAGATGCAGAAAGACACGAGTCTTCTTTCACATGTGTTTATCATTTTATTGTTAAAGAAAGAAAGTGAATAGCTCTCTTTCCCCATGTGTTTCTTTCTCTCTCTCTCTCTCTCTCTCTCTCTCTCTCTCTCTGTCTGTCTCTCGCTCTCTGTCTCTCGCTCTTTGTCTATCTGTGTATATCTCTCTCTCTGTCTGTCTATGTGTATCTCTCTCTGTCTGTCTCTCTCTCTGTCTTGCTCTTTCCCTGTGTCCCTCTCTCTCACCCTCCCTTCCCCATGTGTCTCTCTTGCTTTTTCTGTCTGTCTGTCTGTCTGTCCCTTCGCCCTCTCCCTCCCATTCCTCATGTCTCTCTCTCTCTCTCTCTGTCTGTCTGTCTCTCTCTCGCTTTCCCTTTGTCTGACTGTCTCTTTCCCTTCCCTTCCCCATGTCTGTCTCTCTCTTGCTTTCCCTGTGTCTGTCTCTCTTTCTCTCTTCCTTCCCTTCCCCATGTCTCTTGCTCTCTTGCTCTTTGTCTATCTGTGTATATCTCTCTGTCTGTCTATGTGTATCTCTCTCTGTCTGTCTCTCTCTCCTTCTTGCTCTTTCCCTGTGTCCCCCTCTCTCACCCTCCCTTCCCCATGTGTCTCTCTCGCTTTTTCTGTCTGTCTGTCTGTCTGTCTGTCTCTTCACCCTCTTCCTCCCCTTCCCCATGTCTCTCTCTCTCTGTCTCTCTCTGTCTCGCTTTCCCTTTGTCTGACTATGTCTCCTTCCCTTCCCTTCCCCATGTCTGTCTCTCTCTTGCTTTCTGTGTCTGTCTGTTTGTCTCTTTCTCTCTTCCTTCCCTTCCCCATGTCTCTCGCTCTCTCGCTCTTTGTCTATCTGTGTATATCTCTCTGTCTGTGTGTATCTCTCTCTGTCTGTCTCTATCTCTCTCTCTTTCTTGCTCTTTCTCTGTGTCCCTCTCTCACCCTCCCTTCCCCATGTGTCTCTCTCGCTTTTTCTGTCTGTGTCTGTCTGTCTGTCTGTCTGTCCCTTTGCCCTCTCCCTCCCCTTCCCCATGTCTCTCTCTCTCTCTGTCTCTCTCTCTCTCTCTCTCTCTCGCTTTCCCTTTGTCTGACTGTCTCTTTCCCTTCCCTTCCCCATGTCTGTCTCTCTCTTGCTTTCCCTGTGTCTGTCTGTCTCTCTCTTTCTCCCTTCCCTTCCCCATGTCTCTCGCTCTCTCGCTCTTTGTCTCTCTCCCGTTCTTTGTGTGTCTCTCTCTCTCTTGCTCTTTGTCTCTCTTTCTCTCTCTCTCTCTCTCTCTCTCTCTCTCTCTCTCTCTCTCTCTGTCTGTCTGTCTGTCTGTCTCTGTAGTGGCAGCAGTGGGGGTAGTGGCAGTCGTGAGAACAGCGGAGGCAGCAGTATTGGTATTCCCATCGCCGTGCCGACTCCCTCCATCCCTAATTCTGGCCCAGGTAAAGCTCCGTCTCTCCCTCCTCATGGATTAAACCTCCTTCTACTGATCCCCTGAGTCAAACACTGATCCCTGATCCAACTTCTCCTTGTTTCATCTCTCTCTCTCTCTCTCTCTCTGTGTGTGCGTGTGTTAGTTATGATGTGAGACCAAAGTCCATGTTTAATGTGCTCTCTCTCTCTCTCTCTCTCTCTCTCTCTCTCTCTCTCAGTAGGTGTTATTAACCCTTTCATGCCTATTTATGACATGTAGGAAACACAGTTCAGCAGAGATGAGACAGAACCCTGAAACCCTGTACACTCACTCTTTACCAGTGTGAAGGTTTAGTGCTGTTTGTTTGTGTATCGGTGTATCTCATGTGCTTGTGCTGTATTCATTACAGTTCAGTCTATGTTTGCTCCGCCCCCACCTCCGCCTCTGCCCATGTCTGGGGGCCCAATGGCTATAGGTGAGACATCTCAGCCGTGTGTGTGTGTGTGTGTGCGTGCGCTTCATATAAGTAGGGTTTAAAAGTCTTCCCATTACCAAGAACTGTTGCATTGTGTCCTCTTACAGCAAAAAAAAAAAAAATTCATACGTTAACACACTACGGAAGCCGCAAGAGGCCCTTCATATAATCCTTTTTTTATTCACCTTGTTATCCCGAGATAACGACATAATTAATTCAGGATCTCGAGAAAACAACGCAACTAATTCGAGATCTCGAGAAAACAAAACCGTTATTTCATGATCTCGAGTAAACAGCTGAGAAATGGTTCATTCAGGTGCGCCAAGAGACTTGTGATATGCTGACTTTGGGGCTATTTCTCATTCTGTATAGACGCAACTTTAGTCATTAGAATCTCATCTCATCTCATTATCTCTAGCCGCTTTATCCTGTTCTACAGGGTCGCAGGCAAGCTGGAGCCTATCCCAGCTGACTACGGGCGAAAGGCGGGGTACACCCTGGACAAGTCGCCAGGTCATCACAGGGCTGACACATAGACACAGACAACCATTCACACTCACATTCACACCTACGCTCAATTTAGAGTCACCAGTTAACCTAACCTGCATGTCTTTGGACTGTGGGGGAAACCGGAGCACCCGGAGGAAACCCACGCGGACACGGGGAGAACATGCAAACTCCGCACAGAAAGGCCCTCGCCGGCCACGGGGCTCGAACCCGGACCTTCTTGCTGTGAGGCGACAGCGCTAACCACCACACCACCGTGCCGCCTAGTCATTAGAATGTCTGGAATAATCGATCACCTAATAAGGCAATATTTTGATCAGGGGTTGACACACGGAGAGATTGCATTAAGCCTTTTAATAAGGGATCATTTCAAAATTAGTCCGCGGCACCTCCGCAGAACTCTGACCCACAGGGGGCGCAGCTCTGCTATAAATCTCAGCTGTTTTCTCGAAATCATGAAATAATTGTTTTGTTTTCTCGAGATCTCGAATTAGTTGTGTTGTTTTCTCGAGATCCTGAACTAATTATGTCGTTATCTCGGGATAACAAGGTGAATAAAAAAAGATTATATGAAGGGCCTCTCTCGGCTTCCGTAACACACATACTGTTACTAAAACTTTCTTAATACAGGTAGTCGTCGACTTACGATCTATGCGACTTACGACCAATCGACTTTACGACCGTCTGGTTATGACTGGCAAGTGTTTCCCAGCTGAGCTAGCTGAGCGTACGACAGTTTCCGCCCCAGCTCCAGGCACATGCGCAGTCTCCCTCGCGCACTCCATCATACAGTTTCCGCCCCAGCTCCTGGTTTATGAAACGAGCAAATCCTCCCGCCAGCCCAAGCGCTGCAACCGCTGATGATGACGTAGACGACCCACAGCCAAGCACCAGTGATGCCAGCGGTCACTAAATTTTGTATTTTGCTATGTTTTACATTTGTATTTTGGTATGTTTCAAACTAAAATGTTTTCTATTTTTCACACCTGTATTTCGTATTTTTTTGTTTTGCACATATTAAACGAATTGTACTGTACGCAGTGTTTGACTTAAACCAAATAACGAGCCAAGGTAATGAAATAAGAAAACGTTGATAAAATAAGACTTTAAGATGATTACAATATCATTACACATCACAATATACTTGCGTTCATTTAACACAGGCCGACTTACCGTACGACCAGAACGGTTTACGACCGGTCAGTCGTAACCAAACGCAGTCGTATGGTAAGTCGACGACTACCTGTATTTAATTAATTTATTGTTCAGATTCTAATGTGGACCGTCTGAAGATTTTCTGTAAAATGAACAGGGTTTGGATTAAAAAAAACCCAACAACTTGTATACTCTAATAGTTATTTTATTATGATGAATTTTATTGCCCTCATCATTTGATAATTATTTACACCCGAGAACTAACACGGCCTGATTTTTAGTCAGTGTTAAAACCTTTGTATGAAACAAAAAATGATAGAAATATCCTTTCTGCATGCAAATTTCATTGTCAGATTGTAATAACGCTGTACACTGATCAGCCATAACATTAAAACCACTGACCGGTGAAGAAGTGAATAATATTAATCATCTCATTACACTGGCACCTGTCAGGGGGTGGGATATATTAGGCAGCAAAAAAAAAAGGTCATTTCTTGAAGTTGACGTGTTGGAAGCAGGAAAAATGGGAAAAACAGCCTGCTGAAAAAGTTAATGCGGACACCTTTGTGTTTTAGCCAGCAGTCACTTTTTCAGCAGTTTGTGGTACAGGAGCTCTTCTGTGGGACTGGACCGTATGGGCTAGCCGTCATGCCCCATGTGAATCAATGAGCCTTCGACGCCCATGACCCTGTCACCGGTTCACCGGTTGTCCTTTGGATCCTTGGACCACTACTAACCACTGCATACCAGGAACATCCCACAAGATGTGCCATTTTGGAGATGCTCAGACCCAACCATCACTATCCTTGACTTCCAAGTGACGTCAAAGCAAAATAGAAACCCGGATGTCGGCCATGTTGGTGGAGATACAAATACGGGGTCAAGCAACATTCCATACAAAACATACTCACGCGTGCGCAGCGCTTTGTTTTTCCACTGCTTTAAGCGCTCTTTTAGCTCTGCCATATCTTTGTGCTGTATATGGTTGTGGTTACAACAGGACTCGTGACCGTGGCACGTCCCGATTTTTTAGAATTCCGTCCGTGATTCTGAAAGAGAGCGAGGAAACTCTGAGGCTTAGTACGGAGACGAGACGAGCACGGCTGAACAACATCGGCAGGGCTGATTTAACAAAACCAAAAGAGCTCGTGTTTGCAGTAATCGTTTTCTCTCAGGTCAGATTCAAAAGCTTTCTCGATAAGATCATGGAAGAATTTTATTTCATGTTGCTAGAATTTTGCTATAAAATGAGCGTTCTCGCTTGTCGTGGTTCACTCGGTCGTTGTTATAATTTTAACACGTGTATTATTATTTCGTTTCTAGGAGCGCCAGCAAAATTATACAATAGAAACAATCCAGACCGGGCACCCACTCGAAACATGGGCTGTGTTTCGTCCGTAAGTCAAATGTTCTGCTATAGTTCTCAAAATATAGTTCTTAGTTCTCAAAAACTATCTGGAACTGTAAATAAGTGTGATTTTTGAGACACCAATGATGGTGTGGTAATAAATAGAATTATTCTATTCACATTCACTGGATATGAGCAACCGTGCGCTCTGATTGGCTGCTCTACTACTAGGATATCAGCTCATATACCGTGAGTAGAGAAAAACAAAATGGCGGAACGTGTTGCTGAACCAACCGAGGATGAAATTAAAAACTCTACTCGAAAACAAAACCCCAAAAAATTCAACAAAAAGCAACAAAATATGGAAAGTATTTGATGGTCAGAACGTATGTTTTTAATTTTTATTTTAAAATTTTCAAGAATGATTGATTATTTTTGCATTTTTCACAAATTGCTCCTGTCATTTCGCCGGTTCGTTTACATTCTTCGTCTTTAAGCATTAAAATGTGTTGAATTTTTTTTGACCGGTTCAAAAGCTCAAAGAAGTTTGAAAATTACAGAACCGAAATGTCCGAGGAAGAATTAAATCAACGTCTAAAGCGATTCTATACCTCGGCACGACAGCAAGATGGCACTTTCTAAAAAAAAATTTTTTAAATAACACTAAAGGCAATTCGTGCAGCCATCGATAGGTTGTTAAGAAGTCCGCCGAAGCAGAAATGATTTTGTCGGACGTTTTGTATAAAGTTTTTATTGATCAAATTTGCAAAAAAAAAATAAACCTTGAGTCTTCAGCAGCCAAACCAGATAAAACGTGATATCTGGGTACTCGATGGTTGGTATGGTAGAAGCGTCTTATCTTCAGAAAAGTCGGACTTTTTTAAATAATATGGATCAAAACCACACATATCGATCTATCTGTTTGTATCGAATCTTCGCTCGAGCGTTCAAATCGTGGTAATACTGAGAAAATTCAGCATTGTTTACAGACACGCTTCCAGCCGCTGCCAGCCTAGTTCCTTTGTAGATCCACCATCATGTTGGACGCTCACGTTTTGATCACGTGGTTGCAAGTCATCTATTTGGCCGTCCTTACACTTGCCCATTTTTCCTGCTTCCAACACATCAACTTCGAGAACTGACTGTTCTATTCCTTGCTGCCTGATATATCCCACCCCTTGACAGGTGCCATTGTAATGAGATAATCACCGTTATTCACGTCACCTTTAACACAGATGCATCATCGTCCTTGTTGTAAATGCACGTTGAAGACTGATGAAATCTTGAAAAATATAATTTGACAAGGTCGTATTAATTGCTGGACATAATGACTGGACATAAAGGCAGTTTTATGGTGTGGACTGAGACGTTTCGACCCTACAGTTGGTGGAGGTGGTGGATGGTGATGGATATTTTAATCTAGTGGTGGTGGGTATGTGTGTAGATTTACAACACATCAGAACAGCTTTGGTGTAAATCTCCTGATTCTACTATACAAGAAGGTCATATTGCATTCGAATGACCTCCGAAGGTAACACTTGAAGCTGGTTTATATGTAAGAAATGAATTCTGGATTCTGATTGGTCAAACCTTACCTTGTACCTTGGTCAGGTCTTCGTCCGTTTTGCGGCGGGTCTGCCTGCTCACAATCTCTTCATCGTTGTTTGGCAGAACATGGGATTCAGTGCCATTCAGCTTGATCTAATGCTTCCCCATCGCAATATCGTAATCCTCTCCTAGATACAGCTCAAGATCGTTACTCAGCGTCTTCAGGATGTTTAGTCTTGGGCATCCAACACCTCTAGGAACCCAATCTAGCAGGAATTGAGGGAGCCTGCTATCGGACATTCTTCCCTTGAGGAACAAAACTTGGTCATTTGTTTGTTGATTTTCCTGTTGGAAACAATTTGTTTGCAACTTTTTGTTTATTTTCAGTTAAATCGTGTCTCCTCCCTCAGTTCTCTCTCAATGGATTTCAGTTTTACCTCTGTCTGTCTCAGTGGCAGCTGGTAGTCTTTCAAACAGGGGAGGCTGGTCGGTTACGATATTTCCAGATTTTAAAAGAAAAAAGAAAAAACACATAAATTTTGCCCATACTCTTGCCTCTGATCTGGCTGATTGTTGGCAGCGTCACAAACTGTGAAATAACAGGTTCTTTTGGCCCATTAGCCTACTGTCCAATATACATGATGGTGGTGTTGGGGGGGGTATATTTTAACATTTTATATTTTAAAATTGTGGCATGTTGTTTAAAATTTGATCATTATTGAAAGCAGCTCTTTGTCAGGAACCTCAGCAGTAACAGCAGAGTGTTCTGGAATAGGCACAAGCACTGACCTTGGGGAGCCAAACAGAGAGCTGGGTGCCACACATTTCATTCAAACACACTTTCCCTATATTTTACTTATTTTGACTGAGAAATGTTTTATTGACAATTTTGATAACCCTTCACTTTTAATCCAGGTCTGTAGTGTGAAATGTTCTCGGCTGTGTTTTTGTTTAAAAATGTTTTCCAAATTGTAGCTGTGTTTAATTCATATCCAGAAAAATATATATTCCAATATAATATACTCAGCATAAACATTTTAAATAGATTCTATATTTTTGGTCCATCCATGACATATTACTACAGTAGCCTATTTACTGTTGTTGATGTGGGTCACTTGCTGTTAGCCAATTCACTTTCTCGTACCAGGAGAGCTGAAAGGAACGAGTATTATTCCCTACCTTTTTCACCAAGTCAATTTGAGGCGTTGGTCTACCCTGCTCTTTAATTTTAATTTTTTCCTCGAAAGGAAGACTGGCAAATGGCTTCGCCAAAATTAAATCAGCAATGCTTGGCATCCGTGCGCAGCTTTCTTGCTAGCTGACTAGCCCCCTCAAGTTCAAGTTCAGTCACTCAAATAAACGAAATTTCTGGAACTAAGATAGCAAACTTGACAACACTATATTTACACTTTATTTACAATGAAAATATATACAAACTAAAAAAGCTGGTAGAAACCGTATGTAATGAATGAAATCGAAATGTAAGCTGATCTCTTACAATACACCACAGCACTTGAGAATCCGCATGGGACTGAACTGAAATTCACCGCTGCCTGTCTATAGTTGAAACGAGCTGTCAATCAAAGAAAATATCCGGCCGCTTTCACCAATCACCAGTCTCCTCGCGGAAAGCTTTGACATGTCCCTCCCACTGTGAGGCTGGGAGTCCATGGGCGGGCGTTTTCGCAGTATTTGTCCAATAACCGTCTTGCATTTTGAGATTGAAAAGCGCATCGCTCCCAAATGCCATTGAAGTCCACTGAGGCTGGGCTGCATCGCGCTGTCACGAGGGGGAAAAACTCACGCGCACATTAGGCGAACTGGGGAAAGTTATAACGGAATGATTTCGCACTGTAGTGGGTTGAGCACATATATTTCTATGATTCTGGATCTGAAATAGCAATGTTATAAGGTCGGCTATAACATAAGCCTAGCGCAATTCATCCTACACGATGTTCGTCATTTTTAGAGGAGGCTGAGCCTCCCTCGTTGTCTTAGAGCAATCACCCGTGGTCTGTCTGTATCTCCAGCCGTCCAAAGCACCCTTTTTTCTCAGCAACCACAAATCATAGCCACTTGATATTTGGTACCGAGCTTCAGCTTGGGGTTCTATACCGTGTTTACCGTTTTCAGGTCTGTCACACATCGACTTCCTGTTTACCGACGGAATGTATTTATGAAACATATAGCGTGGATTTTAACGCTATTTCAAGAAGCAAAATGCTATTTCAGAATGACAGTTTACCAGGATGCTGTTTGAAATCCCTGGGGAGAGACACTGCTCTTTACTTACTCGTTTCAGGGTTCATTATTTGTTGAAGTCAACATTCATAATAAGTGTCCTATTCCTTCGATTGCTTGCGTTCTGATATAAGCGAGAGAGGGGGGATACGTAAGTATATAGCAGTAGCTCACAGTTGATCTTGTTTCTCACCTGCTTCCAGTTCTGATCAATGTTTTGGGTCGATCTTCTCTTGAGGAACAAAACCTGGTCGTTTGTTTGTTGATTTTCTTGTTGTAAACAATTTGTTTACTTTCAGTTAAATCGTATCTCGTCTCTCAGTTCTCAATGGATTTCAGTTCTGATTGTTTTATTTGAAAGAACTCGACTTTCTGCACAACACTTGGTCATTGTATTGTCATTTTTGCAAACAAGTTAGTAATTGGGTCAACTTTAATTTTCTCATTTTGTTCTGACTAGAGTTGTATCTCCTCTCTCATTTATCATCCGAAGTCAGTTCTGATCGATGTTTTGGGTCGATCTTCTCTCGAGGAACAAAATTTAGTCCTTTTGTTGATTTTCCTGTTGTAAACAGTTTGTCGTGGAGGTTGGTCCTCTCTCACGTCGTCACATTTCAGTTCTGTTTGATGTTTTGGTCGTCATGGTGGTTCTGATGGCAGGCCAGATGAGCTCCTATGGCCTTGATGTTCTGGTGATGGAACTTTCCAATAAGCATGGTCCTGGTCTTGTTTACGCCGACTTGCAGGCCAGGTTCTTTCCCAAAATTCACCAGAGATTGGTCAGAAAGTGCTCGTTAAGGAATAGAACTTGGGTACGTGCTGTTGTAGTAAAATAATAAACCATTCGAGTGGTTGTAGCGATCACCCCTGAGGTTGATTATTTTACTGTAACAGCAAGACTGGAAGTGTCACCCCAACCTCCCCCTTACACCATGGATATTTTCCAGTGATTGCTTTTCTTTTCTTCATGAACATTTGTGGTTAGATTTAATGTTGTGGAATGTCCTTCAAACACATTAGTTCCTGTATTCACTTGCATTACAGCAGCTATAAACAACAAAATCGGCATTCTCTTACAAGGTTACAAGATTCTCTCCTGAAGACTTTACTGTGGTGGAAAACAGCATGAATTGTAACTCTAAATGGATGAAAAAAAAGTATGGCATGATTGTTCTTCATCTCATCTCATTATCTCTAGCCGCTTTATCCTGTTCTACAGGGTCACAGGCAAGCTGGAGCCTATCCCAGCTGACTACGGGCGAAAGGCGGGGTACACCCTGGACAAGTCGCCAGGTCATCACAGGGCTGACACCTAGGTGGGGTTTACATTAGACCGTATCAGCGGGTCATCAGATTAATGTTTTTAAAACGATTCGCGTGCACACAGCAACGCCAATACACGGATACGCTCGGCTCCGCAGGCATCCTGCACTCCAAATCACTCCGCCCTGAACAGCGAGTGCCCTCTGGAGGGTGCGCACTCCGGCCCTGCGCAGCTCACAGAGCGCGCGAGTGAAGTGCACAAGCAGTGATTCGGGACTGAGCCGCTGTGTGTGTGTGATCTCAGTGCATATCACTTACCACTTGCAAGTGGAAGGATGGCAAGCCTAAAGACAATCATAACTACACAATGGGCAGTATTTGCATCAGTATTTGCATCAGTATTTTCATACTTTTATACTCTTTAATGAAAGGTGATACAAGGCGGAAGTCCGCGCCGCTTTTCAGCAGTCGCGTCACATGACCAACGCCAGCGAATCAGGAAGGTGGATGTCACAGTGACGTTGTCCAATGACGACGCCAGCTAGAGCTCAGCACAGCGTATCCGCGTATTCTCAATGTTTACACAGCACCGGACCAGACACGATCTGGATTGAATACGTGGACCCTGGCGGATTCCCGTTTCCCGGCTTTTCCAGGCGTTTTAATGTAAACGGACAGTGCATCCGCGAAGAAAACGAGACAGATACGGCCTAATGTAAACTTGGCCCTAGACACAGGCAGCCATTCACACTCACATTCATGTCTTTGGACTTTGGACTGCATGTCTTTGGACTGTGGGGGAAACCGGAGCACCCGGAGGAAACCCACGCGGACACGGGGAGAACATGCAAACTCCACACAGAAAGGCCCTCGCCGGCCACGGGGCTCGAACCCGGACCTTCTTGCTGTGAGGCGACAGCGCTAACCACTACACCACCGTGCCGCCCCACGATTGTTCTTTATTGAATAAAAATGTTGACAAATTGCTGTGATATAAGGCGAATAAAGCCCTTCAGGATGTGCGGTTATAGGAAAACGATCAACGTTTGCGTAGTAACAGTAACGCCACTTCTTCACACCAATCAACTGTTGGTTATTTTCACGTAAAAGTGTTTAAAAGCACGAGTGTTTTAACTTTACATATTGAAGGCCGGTGTGTATGTGAAAAAGGACTCGTTTAGAGTCTTGGTACTCACATGGTAACACAGTTTATAATCGCAGTGTGATAAAAGTGTAACTAGAATAATTTTCTTTTCTCCACACTGAAGTTTTTCTTTGGAGAATGCTACAGGAAGCAGCCATCCCACTGCCAACTGTAGGTCTGTTCTTCACAAAGAAAAGCTCAGTTTCGTACTGAAAATCGAGCAAAATGTCCACAGCAGGCATTCCAGAGATACCGAGGGGGCGCTGAGGACACAATCGACCCACCTCGTCTTCCCTGTTCACAAGTTTCTGCTCTCTCTCTCTCTCTCTCTCTCTCATGCTGTTTGTTTCCCTTCTATACGAGGGATGGTTATCAAGCATCGTAAACAGGAAATGCCCATCAGAGAACACGTATCTACACAGCTTTCTGTATAAACACACAAGCTTGTTTACAGCAACATGGATAATCTTTGTATTCGTTATCAAAGCCAGTGTCGTATGCAAACAACGTTATATCCTTGAGACTGGGTGTCTGGGATTTATAAATTTACACTCTGCAGCTTTTATTGTTTTAATGTCAGTGTTGTTCTGACAGTGTCACATGCGTAAACGTATTTTTTTTTAATTCGGATTCTGAGCAAACTGTTTACGTGATGTAAGATCTGTTTATGTGCATGACGCATGTCTTACATAAAACAAAACCAAAGTAAGCAGCTGTTTTACTAGAACAGTTACAAGTACAATTCACAGCTAGGAAAAAGTTATTTGGTGTTTGTGTGAACATAATGCGCTTTACTGTTGTTACGTGATGAAATCCCGTAGCTATAGCTAGCTACTCCTTCGAAATGCACCTCCTGTACTACACACATTGACCGAGACATGATCTGACTGTTGGAGAATGATGATTTTTTTTTTTTAAACACACTTCGGATTCTGAACAAACTGTTTACGCGATGTAAGATCTGTTTACGTACATGACACGTATCTTTGCGTAAAACAAAACCAAAGCAAGCAACGGTTTTACTAAAACAGTTACAAGTCTGTTCCACAGCTAGGAAAAAGTTTTTATTTGGTGTTTGTGTAAACATAATGTGCTTTATTGTTGTGGCGTGATGAAATCCTGTAGCTATGGCTAGCTACTCCTTCGAAATGCACCTCCTGTACTATACACATTGACCGAGATGTGATCTGGCTGACTGGAGAATGTGTTATTTTTTTTTTTAATTCGAATTCTGAAAAAACTGTTTACGTGATGTAAGATCTGTTTACGTGCATGACACGTGTCTTGCGTAAAACAAAACCAAAGCAAGCAACGGTTTTACTAAAACCGTTACAAGTCTGTTCCACAGCTAAGAAAAAGTTTTTATTTGGTGTTTGTGTAAACATAATGCGCTTTATTGTTGTGGCGTGATGAAATCTTGTAGCTATAGCTAGCTACTCCTTGGAAATCTGCCTCCTGCACTTCACACATCGACCGAGACATGATCTGGCTGTTTGAGAAATGTTTTTTTTTTTTTGTTGTTGTTTTTAAAATATTTTATTAGGTGGGTTAATGAGCCATCAGACGATCTTTTTCTGCACTGCAATTTATTTTTCATCAGAGCCGTCATATAGTAGCTCTCCGGCTTACTATACGCGGTCATGTAACTCCTAAACATCAAGGGAAAATTAATTCAGTAACCAGATATGAATATCTTTCACACGTAATGTGAATGGGCGGCACGGTGGTGTAGTGGTTAGCGCTGTCGCCTCACAGCAAGAAGGTCCGGGTTCGAGCCCCGTGGCCGGCGAGGGCCTTTCTGTGCGGAGTTTGCATGTTCTCCCCGTGTCCGCGTGGGTTTCCTCCGGGTGCTCCGGTTTCCCCCACAGTCCAAAGACATGCAGGTTAGGTTAACTGGTGACTCTAAATTGAGCGTAGGTGTGAATGTGAGTGTGAATGGTTGTCTGTGTCTATGTGTCAGCCCTGTGATGACCTGGCGACTTGTCCAGGGTGTACCCCGCCTTTCGCCCGTAGTCAGCTGGGATAGGCTCCAGCTTGCCTGCGACCCTGTAGAACAGGATAAAGCGGCTAGAGATAATGAGATGAGATGAGACGTAATGTGAATTCTGTATTAAAGCACTTAATTCGCAAGCGAGGTCACCGTGATTTACTACATTACTGTGTTATTTAGCTACCACTTTTTAGGTTAGGTTTCCAGGCAACCGAATACGAGTTCATTTGGCTCGCTTGTGTGTGTACTACACTACTGTTCAAAAGTTTGGGGTCACTTTGAAATGTCCTTATTTTTGAAAGAAAAGCACTGTTCTTTTCAATGAAGATCACTTTACACTAATCAGAAATCCACTCTATACATTGCTAATGTGGTAAATGACTATTCTAGCTGCAAATGTCTGGTTTTTGGTGCAATATCTCCATAGGTGTATAGAGGCCCATTTCCAGCAACTCTCACTCCAGTGTTCTAATGGTACAATGTGTTTGCTCATTGCCTCAGAAGGCTAATGGATGATTAGAAAACCCTTGTACAATCATGTTAGCACAGCTGAAAACAGTTTAGCTCTTTAGAGAAGCTATAAAACTGACCTTCCTTTGAGCAGATTGAGTTTCTGGAGCATCACATTTGTGGGGTCGATTAAATGCTCAAAATGGCCAGAAAAATGTCTTGACTATATTTTCTATTCATTTTACAACTTATGGTGGTAAATAAAAGTGTGACTTTTCATGGAAAACACAAAATTGTCTGGGTGACCCCAAACTTTTGAACGGTAGTGTACGTCTTAAATGATGTCCGTGTTCGCAGCACGTCGTCCAAGGCAGCATAGCACAGGTAGAAATGATGAGTTTGGTTATGTCGTTTTATTTGTACTTAAACTGTAATAATAAAAGGGTGCCCCCCCCCCCCCCCCCCCCCCCCCAGGATTTTTGTTCACTTTTGGGGGGAAACGCCTCTGAAACTTGACGCTTTCTTTACCTTGACGCGCCGCTCACTTCACAATCACGTTATGTAACCCGTTCCCGAAAGCCTTGTTTACTGTTATACGTGTTAATTTCTGTCATTATGATGTCCTGTAAATGCCATTTTCCTTTATGAACCACACGTAGTAGTGTAGAAATATTACAAGTTACTGGAAATACTATAATATTTTGACTGAAAAAAATTTTTTTTTGTAATACTGCCAAGCCAAAAGTTTCCCCACCTAGATGAGCTGCATTTATGAAATTTTACATTCTTCATTCCTGTCAGGAATTTAAAAAAAAATTTACAGAGGAATTTCTCAAAATATCGACGGTTATTGGTGCAAGTTAAATTTAATTTAGTCTTTCCCTTGAGCGTGTCTTCACACTGAAATAAACATTTCAATTATTTTGATGTTAAATGAATATTTTAATCTTCCACAGACTGTAATTTTTTAAAAATAAATAAAGTTTGCACACACACACGGTTAATTAAAAAAAAAAAAAGCCTTCAAATACAGAAATTTATTTATAATCGATCTGTCATGCCTTTTAAACATACGCACAAAATTAGCTAATAATAATGTTGCTCTTAAGATTAATTCTGAAATTTTTAAATGTGTAATCTAGAGTTTTGTACGCAAAGATTCCATGTTTTTAATTCATTAATAAGATCTTGTATCGTGTTTTTCTTCTATTTATTGGATTATTAAATATATAATAATTAGATTATTATTATTATTATTGAATTAGATTGATTTTATTTTCCATTGGTCTCACTCTGTGTTGGATGAGGTGTGTTAGAAGTTTTTAACTGTACATACGATTTACGAAATAGAGATTATTAAGATATGTTTTCTTATAACCAGTATGTCATCAGGACACCGTGATCTATTTAAAAATAAACACGGTCCTCTGTCACCGTCTGTCGTCCGGATCAGGTTTCCTTCAGCACAGCTGAACGCTGTGTTTTCCAGTAGGGTGTGTTTAGTTTCATATAAGCTGTGTGTGTGGTGACACGCCCTTGTGACTCAGTCTCTCATGAGCCGTGCGGTCCCAGGAGACGCCTCGAACCAGGCCAAAGTTTAAAATCTGGACCGGAGCCTAACTACTTCCTCTCTTCATCTCTTTCCTGTTACAAATGCTAATGGAGCTAACGCTAAGGAAGGGTTAAAGTTGAATAAGCGAGATTAGGTGCAAAGCGCCATCTCGGCTATCTCAGTGCTGTGTCCCTTTAATCACCTCATCATCTGCTCTAATGACTACTTTCAGGATTTTTCTCAATCTTCTAAATCATTTCGAAGTGAAATCAGAGTCGGGTCTGATTTCTATTTCTCACTCTGGGTCTTTATGATCTTTTATGGAACTGGATAATGTTTTTCCTGCTCTACTTTTCCTTACAGATCATTCTCTCCGCTTTAACTTTGTTCATGGGGCCTTAAACAAATTCATTCAGAGAACTAATAACCTCCTCCTTTTGGTTTTAAGGGTGTAACTGATTTTTGTTTTCTGGGTTTCTTCTCTCTCTCTCTTTCTCTCTGGGTGATGGCCATGCTGATCTCTCGCCCAGGGCTCGGTCCAGCCCCCGTCTCTCAGTTTGGAACAATATCGCGGCAGATGTCCCGCCACAATTCCACCACGTCGTCCATGTCCACGGTTTCAGCCACGGGGACGTACAGGCGTGCGCCGTCTCTCTCCTCTCAGCTCCCTCTGCAGCACACCAACGTCAACGGTGCTGCTCCGGCCACCTTTACACACAACTCAAGTAAGACACGTACAACAAATAACGTACATGTACTGTAATTAACGCTGAAGATCATTATTATTATTATTATTATTATTTCTTCCACCTACTCTTGCGTAAGTATTCACTCCCCATTACCTTTTCTACATTTTGTCATGTTACAGCCTGGAACTGAAATGCATTTAATTGGGACAGTATGTCATGAGTCTACACAAAATAGCCCATAATAATGAAGCAGGAGGAAGACTGATATAGTTCTGGTGCAGCCTGCTGCCATCAGAAGTCAAATGATTAGTTGAAAGAAGTTGAGTTGTGTGCAGTTGGTGTCATTTCGATATACATACAGTAGTGTGCAAAAGTCTCGGGTCGATATTCGGTGCAAGACGACCCTTTGCTTTAAATAGAATTAAAAAAAAAACATAGTGAGTGCAGATTTATGAGGAAATGAGCTGTAGGTTTTACTGAGCATCTTACAGAACCAGCCACAGTTCTTCTGGACACTTTGACTGGCATACCCGCTTCTTCATTTTGCGCCAAAACCCAGTAGCCTTCATTATTTGGGGGGGGTCCATATCTCCGTATTTCCGTCTGTCTGAAACACCCTTTTTCTCAGCAAACACAAATCATAGCCACTTGATATTTGGTACCGAGCTTCAGCTTGGGGTTCTATACCAAGTTTACCATTTTCAGGTCTGTCGCACATCGACTTCCTGTTTACAGACTGAATGTATTTACGAAACATATAGCGTGGATTTACAAAAAGGTCGGACCATTTTTCTCAGCAACTACAAATCACAACTGCTTGATATTTGGTACCAAGGTTGGGGTTCTATACCGTGTATACCGTTTTCAGGTCTGTCGCACATCGACTTCCTGTTTACCGACTGAATGTATTTATGAAACATATAGCGTAGATTTACAAAAAGTTCGGACCATTTTTCTCAGCAACTACAAATCACAACTGCTTGATATTTGGTACCGAGTTTCAGCTTGGGGTTCTATACCAAGTTTACCATTTTCAGATCTGTCGCACATCGACTTCCTGTTTACAGACTGAATGTATTTATGAAACATATAGCGTGGATTTACAAAAAGTTCGGACCATTTTTCTCAGCAACTACAAATCACAACTGCTTGATATTTGGTACCGAGCTTCAGCTTGGGGTTCTATACCGTGTTTACTGTTTTCAGGTCTGTCGCACATCGACTTCCTGTTTACCGACTGAATGTATTTACGAAACACACAGGGTGGATTTTGACACTATTTCAAGAAGCAAAATGCTATTTCGAAATGACAGTTTACCAGGATGCTATTTGAAATCCCTGGGGAGAGACAC
The DNA here is from genome assembly GCF_027579695.1 of Neoarius graeffei. Taxonomy (NCBI): domain Eukaryota; kingdom Metazoa; phylum Chordata; class Actinopteri; order Siluriformes; family Ariidae; genus Neoarius; species Neoarius graeffei. The sequence goes on from NC_083573.1 coordinate 96,857,457, forward strand.
TGCTCTTTACTTATTTGTTTCAGGGTTCATTATTTGTTGAAGTCAACATTCATAATAAGTGTCCTATTCCTTTGATCGCTTGCATTTTGATATGAGCGAGAGTGGGGGATACGTAAGTATATAGCAGTAGCTCACAGTTGATCTTGTGTTTTCTTTTTTAATCTAAAAAGTGCTCCCTTATGGATGGAATATGCTGCTCAAAGACAAACATTTTTTTTTTCCTGTAACATTTAATTTTGTGCTGGAAAAACAAAAAAACGAACGTTTGGAACACTAAAAATGTTTTTGTAATGTTTTGACTCTGTAGAAATCATAAAATAGAAATCTATCACAAAGACGGTATGAAAAAATAAATAAACAGAGGGCCTTAGACTTTTGTACATTACTGTATATAATGGAAGACTGTAAGAAAGAAATTGAAGAATATGAGAACAAGGAGGTCAGAACAAAGTTCTGGAAAAGCATCAGAAAGAATGTGGTCCAGCCATAAGTCTGCCAAGAGGAGGCTGTTCGACAAAAGTCAGAGAGAGCAGATTAGTCAGAGAAGCAATCCGAATGACTCTTAACGTGATGCTCCCACCACCGTGCTTCACAGTAAGCATGGTGTGATGAGTAGCATCAGGTTTCTGGCAAACATAGAGCTTTATGCCAAGACTTAAAATTTTGATTCAACTGGTTGCGATTTCTCCTGGTAACTTGTTGATCCAGAGCTAATTTAGTGGTTTCTCAGCAACAGCAAGAGTGAATACTGTACTTATGTAATGATTTTAATTTTTTTTCATTATTTACTGTAGATTCATGACCTATAAACCCAATTAAGGCCATTTCAGTTCCTGGTTGTAATACTACAAAATGTGGGAAAGGTCACGGGGGAGTGAATACTTATGCAAGCCCCTGCAGGTGATTTTGTAGGTCTATAGTTACTGTGTTCGAAGACACCACTTAAAGCAGATACGCAGACCCTTTATTTTTAAGTAAATTTCTGAGTGGATAGTATCTCCATCCTTGACTCTTGTATGCTACATCAATGGGAATTTAAAAAATATATATTTTTGAGAGTTAAAATCGACCGCAAAGTTGGCATTCGAGCTGCCCTGCTGAGCCAACCAGCCCTGAGTGCGTGACGTCACTGCGGTAACCGGTTTTAAGGCCGAGGCCTTTTACAGCTATAGACCAAAGTCATATAAATAAAAATTTACGGTGAAAGTAAGAAATACCGTTACCGACTTGCTCAACTAAGACTGATTTGACTTCATTGATTGTAGGTTGACTCTCATTAAAACAGGATGGGTGTTATAACTTATGCAGCATACATGTACATGCATGCATTTTCACTGATAAAACGTAAAAGGCTAATTAAATAATCAGATGAACTGAGACAATCACATTCTGAAGCAAATTAAATAATCTTATACCGCTAACTTAAACACACAAGTTACATGGATTAATCTAAATGCAGGTAAACAACGTGTATTTGTTGTTGTTTTATATCCAAATGAGAGTCGGAGCTTACCCGTCCGCGTTCTCGCTTCTTGAAGGCCGATCTTATGGCCGATTGTTTTGAAGCAATCTGACTTTCAGTTGTTCATTCAATTCTCCGTTCATTCACTTCTTCCACGTAAGGGCGAAATGGCAGCGATATCCGGTTTAGAAATCAGACGGCTGCTCCACTCATTCTCCATTTTCTCCGTACTGTGTACTCCGCCATTACTGCTCGGCTCAGGCAATTACTAAAACCCGGGACGGAACGGGACGTCACTGGTTTTAGCAACGACCGCGGGGAGGTCAGTGACCGAGCGATATATCACATCCCTTTCCGTCCCGGGTTTTAGCAACAACCCTCGGCTCACTCCGGGAAAACTGGTGCAACTAAATCACTTTTGTTTTAATAAATAAATAAATACTTTCCTTTTCTTGTAGTTTTCTTTTCCTTTAATTGTTGGTACTGCACCCGCTTTCAATCCGGGCTTATAGCCGACGCTCCTCAACAGACCAGAGGTCTCGTACGAGTCTTCAGTAAAATGTGCAGAGCAGAAGAGAGACCACTTCATAGGCGCCCAACGTGCCCATGAACTTCTCGCAAAACGCATCCAAATCTTTGCAGTTTGAACATTCTTGGACCATGAATGCAACGTAAATCCACCTTCTGTTGTGTTGCTGCACCGGCCAGCAACACATCTGCGTCGCACGGCGATAAATTAGCTCAAAATGGAGGATCGGAGTTGCAGCCAGCTCTGTGTTTTAATATAGCGGAAATGGCGATGAGAATGATAGACTTCCTGCTGTGACGTTACAGATGTCAAGGTCATTCACTCCGACTGCTACCTTTATGAATTACTTTAATCGTAAAAAATACAATATTAGATTTATTGTTAACGCTTAAAACTATTCCTGTGCCATTCTTGAGGTCTCAAGGCATTTATAAACGAAAGTGAGGCCATGGTTCTGCATATCTGCTTTAAACTTCACGCACATTTGTGATGAATTTGTTCAGTGTAAGGAAGCGAGTCGATCCTCCCATTCCACTTTTCACATCAGTGCAGCGTCTGCATATTTGTGACGTTCATTAATCCTGTATTGAACTCCTCCAGTGTAGAAGTGCAGAAATGCAGTTTTTTTTCCCCATCGAAATCCAGATTTGTCGAGTCAGGATTAATCACCGAAATTGGAATCCAATTCATATTAAAAAGCGCTGCTTTAAAAATGAACACGGACTTTCAGACGATTGCTGGGTTTCCTTCAGGAACTTGCTGAGTTGTTGAGCTTGTTCCTGAGCGTGATGGACACTTCAGCAGCGTCTGTTATCGATTTTCCACCTCAGAGCGCAGGCGACGAATCCGAACCCACAACTATTGGCAGGACGTTTCGTTTTCCGATCACGCGATTTTAAATACGAGGAGTTTCTCTAGAGGTTATTTATAAAAGGTAGGGCTGTTCGAAATGATGATAGATCATCAAGATCATGAAAAATTATTCAACAATATCCTTTTCTATATATCGTATATCTTTTTAGATTTTTTATTTAGACCAGCTGACTGGAAGGAGGTAATAGATTTCAAGTTGATTTTTATTTTACATGTTAAATATTATTTTTGTGTGTGTGATATATAAATATAAATTAGCGTACGTTTAACAGTTATTCCATGTAATCGAGTCGTACGTGATCTGATAGTGGACGTACGACGATATTGAGGGGAATAACTGTTTTATTCTCTCCACATTCACTGCATTTTGAGAAACAGAGCATTTTTATTTTTTGCAGATCTGATAAATTAAAAATTTTATTTATTTAAATCAATATTTATTTATCAATTTATTTAAAATAAAAGGGTTGAGTGTGAATTTTAGCATATGAGAGATCAGGACGATGTTGCTGACCCAAGTAGTGTGTTTAGCTCCTCCCACATGTTCCGACTCGGCTCACGTGGTACCCGAGGAAGAAGAGCTAAGTTCAGTATGGGTACTGGGGTACTGTACGGTTCACATGGTGGTGGAAACGCGACCGAATCAGGCATCGTTTTATGTGTAGTTAGGCGAGACAAGCCGTGTTTCGTGGTGGAAAACCTGTGGAATATTATCTGTATTAATAGAACAGCTCACGTCTGAGTCCTGGCTCGACTTTACAGTCTCACACTCGGAGTGAAAATGGGAGACATTTACAAAATATTCCACCATCTCTCACACACACACATGAAGGGAAGTGAGAATACGAGCGCCGGGTTTGTTCAGGAAACAAAAGCAGAGATGATCATTCAAACAGGTTGCGACTTCATGGGTTAACGTTTCATCAGAACCATAAATAGTTTGGGGAAGATACGTGAGGGATTCGAGATGTTTATCGGGGAAGTGAGGCTTCATTCCAGCGTTGCAGCTCAAATATACACTTCTGGGTAGAAGTCTGAGGAACATGTGAAGTAGTGCTCTCCAGTAGAGCCTTCAAAAATAACCACACTCGCTTCTTAGTTTTGCAGCAAAACCCAACAGCCTTCTTTGTTTTTTTTTTCTGATAAATCTCTCTCTCTTGCTCTGTCTCTCGCTCTCTGTCTCTTGCTCCCTCTCTCTGTGTCTCTGTCTCTTGCTGTCTCTCTCTGTGTGTCTCTCTCACTCTGTCTGTCTTGTGCTCTCTCTCTCTCTCTCTCTGTCTCTGTGTGTCTCTCTCTGTGTCTGTGTGTGGCTCTCTCTGTGTCTGTGTGTCTCTCTCTCTCTCTCTCTGTGTCTCTCTCTGTGTCTGTGTGTCTCTCTCTCTCTCTGTGTCTCTCTCTGTGTCTGTGTGTGTGTCTCTCTCTCTGTGTGTGTGTCTCTCTCTCTGTGTCTGTGTGTGTGTCTCTCTCTCTCTCTGTCTCTCTGTGTCTCTCTCTGTGTCTGTGTGTGTCTCTCTCTGTGTCTGTCTCTCTCTGTGTCTGTGTGTCTCTCTCTCTGTGTCTCTCTCTGTGTCTGTGTGTCTCTCTCTCTCTGTGTCTGTGTGTGTCTCTCTCTCTGTGTCTCTGTGTGTCTCTCTCTGTGTCTCTGTTTCTGTGTGTGTGTTTTTGTCTGTGTGTCTCTCTCTTTGTCTGTGTGTGTCTCTCTCTCTGTGTCTGTCTCTCTCTCTCTCTGTGTCTCTCTCTGTGTGTGTGTCTCTCTCTCTCTGTCTCTCTCTGTGTCTCTCTCTGTGTCTGTGTGTGTCTCTCTCTGTCTCTCTCTGTGTCTGTGTGTGTCTCTCTCTGTGTCTGTGTGTGTCTCTCTCTCTGTGTCTGTGTGTGTCTCTCTGTGTCTGTGTGTGTGTCTCTCTCTGTGTCTGTGTGTCTCTGTGTCTCTCTCTGTGTCTGTGTGTGTGTGTCTCTCTCTGTGTCTCTGTGTGTGTGTGTCTCTCTCTGTGTCTCTGTGTCTCTCTCTGTGTCTGTGTGTGTGTGTCTCCCTCTGTGTCTCTCTCTGTGTCTGTGTGTCTCTCTCTGTGTCTCTCTCTGTGTCTGTGTGTGTCTCTCTGTGTCTCTCTCTGTGTCTCTCTCTCTCTGTGTGTGTGTGTGTGTGTGTGTGTGTGTGTGTGTGTCTCTCTGTCTGTATGTCTCTCTCTTTGTCTGTGTGTGTCTCTCTCTCTCTCTCTCTGTGTGTGTGTGTCTCTGTGTGTGTGTGTGTGTGTGTGTGTGTGTGTGTGTGTGTGTGTGTGTGTGTGTGTCTCTGCCTCTCTGGCTCTCTGTGTCTCTGCCTCTCTCTCTCTCTCTCTCTGCCTCTCTGTCTCTTTATCTCTTTGTGTCTCTCTGCCTCTCTCTCTCTGTGTCTCTCTCTGTGTCTGTGTGTCTCTCTCTCTGTGTCTCTCTCTGTGTGTGTGTCTCTCTGTGTCTCTCTCTGTCTCTCTCTGTGTCTCTCTCTGTGTCTGTGTGTCTCTCTCTGTCTGTGTGTCTCTCTCTCTCTGTGTCTGTGTGTGTGTCTCTCTCTGTGTCTGTGTGTGTCTCTCTCTCTCTCTGTGTCTCTCTGTCTGTGTGTCTCTGTGTCTCTCTCTCTCTGTGTCTGTGTGTCTCTCTCTGTGTCTCTGTGTGTGTGTATGTCTCTCTCTCTGTGTCTCTGTCTGTGTCTGTGTGTGTGTGTCTCTCTGTGTCTCTCTGTGTCTCTCTCTGTGTCTGTGTGTGTCTCTCTCTCTCTCTGTGTCTCTCTCTGTGTCTGTGTGTGTCTCTCTCTCTGTGTCTCTCTCTGTGTCTGTGTGTGTGTCTCTGTGTGTGTGTGTGTGTGTGTGTGTCTCTCTCTCTCTGTGTCTCTGTGTGTCTCTCTCTGTGTCTCTGTGTGTGTGTGTGTGTGTGTGTGTGTGTGTGTGTTTTTGTCTGTGTGTGTGTCTCTCTGTCTATGTCTCTCTCTTTCTGTCTGTGTGTGTCTCTCTCTCTCTCTCTGTGTGTCTCTCTCTCTGTGTGTGTGTGTGTGTGTGTGTGTGTGTGTGTGTGTGTGTGTGTGTGTGTGTGTGTGTGTCTCTGCCTCTCTGGCTCTCTGTGTCTCTGCCTCTCTCTCTCTCTCTGCCTCTCTGTCTCTTTATCTCTCTGTGTCTCTGCCTCTCTCTCTCTCTCTGCCTCTCTGTCTCTTTATCTCTCTGTGTCTCTCTGCCTCTCTCTCTCTGTCTCTCTATCTCTCTGTGTCTCTCTGCCTCTCTGTCTCTCTCTCGTGCAATATGCTCCTTTTTCTTCACTGACGTACAAAAAAACCCTGCAACATTTAATTTGTGCTGGAAAGCCAATGTTTGGAATCTAAAATGTTTTTCTACTCGATAATGTAGAAGACATCATATAAAAATCGATGACGAAGTTTGTCCTAAAGAAAAAACCAGGGTGACTCAGACTTCTGCACAGTCCTGTATACTGACGACTCGCCAGTGAAACACCAGATTAAACTGTGTGTTTATCAGGAGATCCACAGATCAGAAAGAGAAATATAGAAATAGACTGTCGCTGTGTCCCAAATCACTCACTACTCACTGTTTATAGTGGACTATATAGCCTCGCGAGTTCGCCATGTTGTAGTGCTGTCCGAATGTATCGTGAGAATTATTACACCCTACATAGTGGACTCATAGTATCCCACAATGCACCGTGAAAAGTAGTGAACAACCGATGGGCACTAACCAAGCAGTATATCCCATCATGCATTGTGGTCGCGCTGAATGAAAAAAACAAAACTGTGTTGGGGTGAACGGATGGAGGAAGAAACACATTATAAACAGACATTCAAGTCCAATTAAAACTAGTAAGAGAATAGAAAAAAGCTAAAATAGAATGAGAGATAAAATACAAGAATAAAAGTTAGAGTGCAGAGCGGGGAATTAATCAAAAGCCTCAAATTTGATTTAATAAAAGGCAGCGGTGAAGAAGAAGAAGAAAGAAAGGATTTGGCCTTGATTTAAAAGAACTGAAAGATGCAGCAGACGCAAAGTACTTTTGTATTGATTAATGTGGGAAATGCGCTCAGTATAATATGGATTCATCACAAAAATACATGCGTGTATTTATTATTTTGAAAACCCACCAGCCGCCTGATACGGCACGTTTTAATTGTGCGACAGCAATGATGTAAATAGCAGCGCGACGGAGTAGTGTCCGAAAGCGTTTCTTCATTTTCCCAACGAGTTCACTATATAGTCCTCTATATACTAATTCCCTATATAGGGAGTAGTGAGCGAGTGAGCGATTTCGGACACAGCGTGTGTGTTAGTGAGCAAACTGTCTTCTGTATTTGAGAACTGCCTCGTCTATCTGTTAAAAACGGGCTGATAAGTAATTTGACACACTTAAAAATAAAAACGTCAGAAAACGTGCCTGAGGAGGAAACTGTTTGGTTTCTAGATCAGGGTGGTGGTTGTAGTATTTGTTGTCGTCATTGTTATCGTTGGCGTTGTAGTTGATATAGTCATTGTTGTAGTTGTCGTTTTAGTAGTTTTTGTCATCATCATCGTCGTCAGTGTTGTAGTTGTTGTTGTTGTAGTTGTTAGTGTAGTAGCTGTTTGTCATCGTCAGTGTTATAACTGTTATAGTTGTTGTTGATGTAGTATTTGTTGTAGTTGTCATCATTGTTGTAGTTGTTAGTGTCGTAGTTGTTTGTCATCGTCAGTGTTGTAGTTTAGTAGCATTCATCATTGTTGTCGTTGTTGTAGTTGTTTGACATTGTTGTTATAGTAGTTGTTGTCGTTGCTGTAGTTGTTTGTCATCATCGTTGTCTTATTTGTTGTTGTAGTTAGTGTTGTAGTTGTTTGTCGTCAGCGTTGTAGTTATAGTAGTTGTTGTCTTTGTTGTACTTGTTTGTCATCATTGTTGTATTATTTGTTGTTGTAGTTGATGTAGTATTCGTTGTAGTTGTCGTCATTGTTGTAGTTGTTAGTGTCGTAGTTTTTGTCGTCATCACTGTTGTAGTTGTTAGTGTAGTAGTTTTTGTCGTTGTTGCAGTTAGTGTAGTAGTTTTTGTCGTCATTGTTGTAGTTAGTGTCATAGTTTTTGTCGTTGTTGTAGTTAGTGTCGTAGTTTTTGTCGTTGTTGTAGTTAGTGTCGTAGTTTTTGTCGTTGTAGTTAGTGTCGTAGTTTTTGCCGTTGTTGTAGTTAGTGTCGTGGTTTTTGTCATTGTAGTTAGTGTCGTAGTTTTTGTCGTTGTTGTAGTTAGTGTCGTAGTTTTTGTCGTCGTTGTTGTAGCTACTGTCGTAGTTTTTGTCGTTGTTGTAGTTAGTGTCATAGTTTTTGTCGTTGTTGTAGTTAGTGTCGTAGTTATTGTCGTTGTTGTAGTTAGTGTCGTAGTTTTGTCGTTGTTGTAGTTAGTGTCGTAGTTTTTGTCGTTGTAGTTAGTGTCGTAGTTTTTGTTGTTGTTACTGCTGTAGTTTTTGTCATCGTTGTAGTTACTGTCATAGTTTTTGTCGTTGTTGTAGTTAGTGTCGTAGTTTTTTCGTTGTTGTAGTCAGTGTCGTAGTTTTTGTCGTTGTAGTTAGTGTCGTAGTTTTTGTCGTCGTTGTTGTAGTTAGTGTCATAGTTTTTGTCGTTGTTGTAGTTAGTGTCATAGCTTTTGTCGTTGTTGTAGTTAATGTCATAGTTTTTGTTATTGTAGTAGTTTTTGTCATTGTAGTTAGCATCGTAGTTTTTGTCGTTGTTGTAGTTAGTGTAGTAGTTTTTGTCGTCATTGTTGTAGTTAGTGTCATAGTTTGTCGTTGTTGTAGTGTAGTAGTTTTTGTCGTCATTGTTGTAGTTGTTAGTGTCATAGTTTTTGTCATTGTTGTAGTGTAGTAGTTTTTGTCGTTGTTGTCATTGTCATCATTGTTGTATTATTTGTTGTTGGAGTATTTGTTGTAGTTGTTATCGTCATTGTTGTTGTTAGTGTAGTAGTAGTTGTTGTTATTGTTGTTGTAGCAACTAGTGACCCCCACTAACTATAAAATAAAATCCCCACCACAGATGTTAAAATATGTGACTCGTTCTTTAAATGTGTATCATAAGCTTTCTGTTAAACAGAAATTTTTTTAATGATTAAACTTTCCACTCATTTTTCTCAAAAGTTTAATTTGATCCTAGTTGTCATTATTTATCTTTTATTATTTAAACCTCAGACCCCACATTCAGAACGTGTCGGGTTCAGTGTTCTTTATCCTTTTATTTTCCCCCTCAGTGAGTTCAGTCACTGTTTCCTGCCATGATGACCTTTCCACAGAACAGGAAGCTTCATGAAACAAAACTGGTGAAAGATCCTTCGGTCAGGGGGTTCTCCTGACCGCGCGGGGGTTCTCCTGACCGCGCGAGGGTTCTTCTTAACCGTGCGGGGGTTCTCATGGAACCTTCGTAGCTCCTTTATTTTTGTAAAGGCGCTCACCTGAAATGTGGCGTTGCTCCGTTAAAATGTCATTCAGAATGCAATGAAATAAACACTGACTGACTTAAAAATTATGTTTAGGGCAAAAATAGAAAATAAATAAATGAAGTGCAGTAAAACTGGTGAAAATAAGAATAATATTTCAGAATAATCTGTAGCTTCATTTCATCATGGATTTACGAGAATATTTATTTCATCTCTTACTGTTTGTATTTTAATTTAGCTGGAAGTGGAATATTGTGTGTGTGTGTGTGTGTGTGTGTGTGTGTGTGTGTGTGTGTGTGTGTGTGTGATGACAAACACACATACATACAATAAATTTTTTTTAACTCTTTGTTCTATTAGTCACTTGGCCGTGTGTGTGAGTGAGAGAAGTCCTTCAGCGTGGATCAACACGCCTGCACAGTCATTTCTCTCATCAGGCCTAATATACTGTTTACTTTTATTTCCTGCTCTCTTCCTTTTCTCTACGTGTGTGTGTGTGTGTGTGTGTGTGTATAGTGTCTGTTGCTCCCCCACCTCCCCCCATGCCTCAGCTCATTCCACAGATTCCCCTCACTGGCTTTGTGGCCCGGGTGCAGGAAAACAGTAAGTGCTGAACACCCCCAGTGCGCTGTGTGTGTGTGTGTGTGTGTGTGTGTGTGTGTGTGTGTGTGTGAAGCATGTGGATAGAAATAACTCAGCTAGAAATAAAACATACACACTTTCCCCCTTCAAAACCCCAAATGTCGTGATATGGCGATCACGTCCATTACTTACATCACTTCTACTCTACAACTCCGCCTTCTGACTTTAGGCCACGCCCCTTACCCAGTGGAAAGCTCTGCGCTAAAGAAGAAAGTGATGGAGCTTCAAGATGAAGCTGTGATTGTTTTCATTTTTGTTATAAACCACATGAGCCAATACAAACCTCGACTAAGCTGGTTACAATGTTTTTTTTTTTTTTTTTCTGACAGAGTCCGGTTTTTGGGACTCTCGGTGACGGAAAATGAACAGCACACTTGGTTGTGATCTTGGAGCAGAGTGCAAAGGAGGTGGCGTGTCTCAGTGCTCGCTGAACTGAACTGCTCTCCTCTCTGTCTGTCGTGTGTAACGGTTTCTCTGCAGACCTTGCGTTCACGTTTAATGACCACGCCCTGATTTTAAAGACGATGTATAAACTCTGAAACGTTTTAGCAGGTTATTTGTATTGTCGGAAGATTCTGGAGCTCCTCTTGACGATTTCACGGAGTTCGCAATTCGCTTTACGTTAATCGTGAAATACGTCCAGATCGCCGTCGTTACGCATCATCTGTATATTAGCATGATACGAGTCGTATCTTTCTAGCTTGCTAGCTTTCAATTCTAACTCGTTTTATAGCCTTCGATCCAACAATAAGTTCCTCGTCGAACTCTTGGCGACGGAGCCGTTATGGTACGATAGAACTCTTTGCCGTACGATCTCCGCCGCACCACTGATTTTACAGTTTTAAAGACTGAGCTAAAACCAGTCCTCTTCCGGCAGGCATTTGGATGAATTAATTCATTCTTTTTTTTTTTCTTTTAAATGTAGGTGTATTTAATTTTATACATTATTATCAGCTATATTTAGAAAGTTGTTTTAGTTGTTGGAAATTGTATAGTTGAATTTGCACTTAATTTTAATATAATAAATAATAATAAATAAACTGAAAAATAAATAAAATAAAATAAATTAAATAAAAATAAGTTTAACATAATAATAATAATAATTATTATTATTATTATTATTATTATTATTATTATTATCATAAGAACATGCGCTAGGCATACGTCAGGTCGCGTCCTCTGGAATGAAATGGTGGTGTTTCGAGCGTTTTTACGAGTATTTACGGTCATCCCTCATTCCAATCGTGGCCCAGTCAGTTTATTTGTATCGCGCTTTTAACAACAGGCTGTCGCAAAGCAGCTTTACAGAAAAATAAAGACTTTAAACATATGAGCTAATTTTATCCCAAATAAATGTATTTATCCCCGATGAGCAAGCCGACGGCGGCGAGGAAAAACTCCCTCAGACATCATGAGAAAGAAACCTTGAGAGGATTCAGAATGAAACCCATCCCCATCTGGATGATAACAGATAGTATAAATAACTTGCTTCTATAACTCTGTCCTATAGAGTCATAAAGTATAACTATGAAACCAGAAAATTCATTATAGCTGTGTGGGGGGTGTTTTTTTTTTTTTTTTTTAATATAAATATGAAGTCTATTGGTCTAAAGCTGTCGGCTCTGGGCTTCCAGTTCCTGTTTAGCTACAAGTCGCTCCAACTTCAAGCCTCCGTCATGTCCACTTTTAAGGCGACGGGGGGGAAAATGTGTAAATTAGATTGTTGATATGAAACGGAGTTAACAGAATAGCTGCATGTTGCATGACGTCTCTTTACTCTTCACTTCTCTGAAGCCTCTCCTCCTCCTCCTCCTCCTCTCCTGTATGATCTGACCTTCATCATTTTTGCATGTTCCTGTTTTTACCTCCAACAGCAGGTGAACCGAAGGATCAAATCTCTGCCTTGATGGTATAAAACCTGTCACGTGGTTATATTTATAATCTTTGGTGCGAGATCGAAGATGATTCACAGGCAGCACTTAAAAGCGTACACACTGTTTGTTTATTTATTTTTAAAGGTATGTCTGGGGGGGCGGACCTAAACCTGGGCTCGTCATAATCAATAATTAATCTATAAAAGGGATTGAAAAGTTTTGGCACCCAGAGAACACTTTTTTTTTTTTGAAGTGTGTTAATCAGTCCATATTTATTTATTTATAATATAAAACACGGGTTTATACTATTAGTGTGGTGTTAAATGTAACTATAAAAGGATAAACCGTACATGGCGGTCTTTAAAATAAATGTATAGAGGAATAAAACACTTCAGAGCATGCCGTTTTAGGAAAATAATCATCTTCAGGGTGGCAACAGTAACTCGGCTTCATCATCCTAAGGGTTTGTTGAAGGGTCGGAGAGTGAAGTGTTTGTGCTGCCCCCTAGTGGACAGTCTGGTTATGAGTCATGAAAGAAGGCTGGCGCTGTTTACTGAGTTAAAGCAGAGCTGAGGCATTAAAGAGGCGGTGTGTAAGATTTACGCGTTTCAGGAGGAGGAGGAGGATTATACACTTCTGTCATTTACTAAAATCCTTGACATTCTCATTAGTTTTCATTTTTCCAGTCTGGAATTGGACTCCAGCTCCAGCCGGAATGTAGCTGATTGACCACACCCCCTTTTTCCTTAAAAGGAAGCTCGTATAAGACACGCCACTTCATATCCGTCCTGCGTTTCATAAATACTGTAGTGTCCGTTTACAGAAGGAAAGAAAGAGGACGAGAAAAATGAGAGTTTAAAACATGACTGGCTCATCAACGCGCACACACACACACACACACACACACACACACAGAGCAGTGTTTAAAATGAAAATAACTGTAAAGTATTTCAATAATTTATCGGTGAGGTGTAAAACAGCTTTGGGTGTCTTTTTATTTTTTCCTGCTCCTGAAGTACACTAGCGTTACAAACGACCTCTTTAAACCTTCTTCATGGTTAGTTTTTTCCTCCTCCCTCTCTCTCTCTCTCTCTCTCTCTCTCTCTCTCACACACACACTTACACCTTCTCTCTCACTCTTGCTCCTCCTTCTTTCTCTTACTACTTCTCTCTCTCTCACTCCTCCCCTCTCTCACTCCTCCCCCCACGCTTACACCTTCTCTCTCACTCCTTTCTGTCTCACTCTTTCTCCTCCTCCTCCTTTCTCTTACTCCTTCTTTCTCACTCTTACTTCTCTCTCTGTGTCTCTCTCACTCTCTTACTCCTTCTCTCTCACTATTACTCCTCCTCCTCCTCTCTCTCACTCTCTTACTCCTTCTTTCTCTCTCTCACTCTTACTCCTCCTCCTCTCTCTCACTCTTACTCTCTCTCACTCTTACTATTCCTCTCACTCTTACTCCTGCTCCTCTCTCTCTCTCTCTCTCTCTCTCTCTCTCTCTCTCTCTCTCTCTCTCTCTCTCTCACTACTCCTCTCTCTTGCTCCTTCTCACTCTTACTCCTCCTTCTCTCTCTCTCACTCTTACTCCTCCTCCTCTCTCTCACTCTTACTCCTCCTCTCACTCTTACTCCTCCTCTCTCTCTCTCTCTCTCTCTCTCTCTCTCTCTCTCTCTCTCTCACTTTTACTACCCCTCTCACTCTTGCTCCTTCTCACTCTTACTCCTCTTCCTTCTCTCTCTCTCACTTTCTCTCTCTCTCACTTTTACTACTCCTCTCACTCTTACTCCTTTTCCTTCTCTCTCTCTTACTCCTCCTCTCTCTGTCTGTCTCTCTCACTCTTACCACTCCTGTCTCTTACTCCTTCTTTCTCACTCACTGCTCCTCCTCCTTCTCTCTCCCTCTCTCACTTTTACTACTCCTCTCACTCTTGCTCCACTTTTCTCTCTCTCACTCTTACTCCTCTCTCTCTCTCTCTCTCTCTCTCTCTCTCACTTTTACTACTCCTCTCACTCTTCTCCTCTCTCTCACTCTTACTCCTCCCTCTTTCTTACTCCTCCTCCTCCTCTCTCTCACTCTTACTCCTCTCCCTCTCTCACTTTTACTACTCCTCTCACTCTTCTCCTCCTCTCTCTCTCTTACTCCTCTCTCTCTCACACACTTTTACTACTCCTCTCTCTTACTCCTCCTCCTCCTCTTTCTCTGTCTTTCACTCACTTTTACTACTTTTCACTCTTGCTCCTCTTTTCTCTCTCTCTCTCACTTTTACTACTCCTCTCTTACTCCTCCTCCTCTTTCTCTGTCTCTCTCACTTTTACTACTTTTCACTCTCTCTCTGTCTCTCACTTTTACTCCTTCTCCTCCTCTTTCTCTGTCTCTTTCACGCTTACTACTCCTCTGTTTTTACTCCTTCTTTCTCTCACTCACTCTTACTCCTCCTCCTCCTTCTCTCTCTCTCTCTTACTCCTCTCTCTCTCTTTCTCACTCTTACTACTCCTCTCACTCTTACTCCTCCTTCTCTCTCTCTCTCTCTCTGTTCATTCCTTATTATTGTCCCAGTTGTAAGTGAATCAGTTGAAACTGAGTGACTCATTAATGAATCATGATCATCTGCATGGTTTTAATTCCCCGTTCCTTCAGCATGCTGACCAATCAGGACACACATCTCGCCGTCTTGCATGTGATTGCACGACACGTCGTCTAACCGGAATCTGCCGTTAACACCTGCATGCGGCCTGCGCACGTGTGTGTGAGAGCGAGAGAGGCTTGGATTGCACGCCGAGCTCGTCCGTGTTTCCACAGTTACAAACATGACTAACATGTTCGTCTTGTTTTTGGCTCTCAGTCGCCGACAGCCCGACTCCGCCCCCTCCTCCGCCACCTGACGACATGCCCATGTTCGACGAGGCTCCGCCCCCTCCCCCTCCGCCTCCCGTGGACTATGAGGATGAGGAGGCAGCCGTGGTGCAGTACAGTGACCCGTACGCTGACGGAGACCCCCAATGGGCCCCTAAAAACTACATTGAGAAAGGTGAGGCTCGAGTTTTTTTTTTTTTTGTACTTTTCTGTAAAATGTCTGTGGTCGTGTTTAACTGCTGCTTGTCTTCAGTGGTGGCCATCTACGACTACATCAAGGACAAAGACGACGAGCTGACCTTCATGGAAGGCGCCATCATCTACATCATCAAGAAGAACGACGACGGCTGGTTCGAGGGAGTGTGTAACGGCGTCACCGGCCTCTTCCCCGGCAACTACGTCGAACCCATCATGCACTATGCTGACTGAAGGGGCGGGGTTAGCTCGATTAGACGCGTACACACATCCAACAGCAGTATAGACGAGTGTGAGGGGAGGGAGGGGGTGAGCGAGCGAGCGCGTGCGAGCGCCGGCTCCTGGGCTCAGAGTGTGGGGGATCAGAGAGACGGCGTGATCTGTGTAAAGGGGTTTTTTTTTTTAGTATTTTTACAGTGAACGTTGATCATGTCTCAATGCCAAAAGTCTTCGATTTGAAATTTTAATCCAGTCCAAACTTTATATGATGAATATAAAATAAATGTACAAGATAAAGTCTTTAACTATACATTATGGAGAACGCTGTTTAAAGGCGGTCAGCCTGAAATGCGACTTAGATCCGCGACATGACCTGAAGCATGCCGACTTTACGACTTTTATATGTATAGTAGTGTCAAGATTTCATTCTGCTTTTTCAGTCCTGATACTTGAACGTATTAATGGACATTTTATTTTAATACTTAAATATTATAAATTTTTCCCCCTGATCCTGATCATTTTGTTTTTTTTTTATGAAGATTTTTTTTCCTGCATTTTTAAAGCCAGAACAGTGATTTTTATTTTTCTGTACGTATTCTCAGCGATGCACAGAAACAGATCTGTAGATTGCTTACGCTGTAGAGGTTAAAGTTATGAAAAGTATGTTAATCAGTATACGATCCACATCTGCCATTAATCCGATCAGCCAGAAATAACTGCCATGTCGGTTCGACTGATTGATTTTACGACAACTCCTTACCTCCCTGTGCAGATTAATGAACAAAATCAGATTTGTGATCTGCTTTGGTATCGTAATTAAAGCCATGGAAATATTGACAATAAATTTTGTAAATGTCCATTAAGTTCACCAGCTTTCCTCTGATCCATTTATTTGTGTCACTATTCACGCTCTTTTCTCTATGCTGGGCCGGCTCGGCTCGGCTCGGCTCGGCTGCAGATCCGAACCCAGGACTAGAGTCGAGTCTCATTCATTCATTCATTGAGTACATTTAAAAACAGGTGCTGAGCCAAAGTGCTGCACAAAGGGTGTTAAATAAACGTAATACCACCAACCGTGCAAAAACAGATTGCTAATAAAAGGCCAAGGAGAAAAAGTAAGGTCTTTTAGGATATCTCTCGATTACATTCATTATGTCTTATATTCGGGGATCCCAGACGTCCACTATTTAGCGGAATTCCGCAATTTTTCTAGCCAAAGTGGTGTTTTTTTTTTTGTTTTTTTTAAATCTCTTGTATATCCGTTAAAAATATGTTTAAGTAAAATGACCAGCGGAATACGTTCTGATTTGGTTTGCTTGTTTAGCGAGGTTTTTGTCAGCTTCGTTTGTTCTCGTTGACATTCGGGAACACTCGGAAGTTAAATTGATGTAAATACCGCGAGACTGTACGCGATAGAACGAGAAAACAATATGGCTGCGCCCATTTGCTAAAAAATGTGTTTTAACTCCGTTTGTGCTTTTTTTCTAATGCGTTGAACTTAATTCAATATGCAGGGCTGTGAAATTTCCGCGGATTCTGTCGCGAAAAATATCATCTTCACAAAACGGATGGACATTTTTGCATTAAAAATCATTGGGGGGGGGGTCTAGTCGGTTTTAATCATAGGTTTTAATCGCCTTGCACGAGACCGGCGGCTCAGCCGGACTCGCGGAGTTTTATGCCAGCTGAGCGTGGAACACGTCTCGACTGCGACTCAGGAGCAGTGTTGCCAGATTGGGCGGTTTCAAGTGCATTTTGGTGGGTTTTGAACATATTTTGGGCTGCAAGATCAGACATATGGCCCTTTTCCACTACCCTTTTTCAGCTCGCTTCAGCTCACTTCAGCCTGACACGGCTCGCGTTTCGACTACCAAAAACCAGCACGACTCAGCTCGCTTCAGCCCTGCTTAGCCCCTAAAACTCGCACCGTTTTGGAGTGGGGCTGAAGCGAGCCAAAGCGAGTCGAGTGAGGCTGGGGGCGTGAGCAGACACTCCCCTGTGCACTGATTGGTGAGGAGGAGTGTCCTCACACTCCCACACACGCCCCGCGAACACGCTGGGATCTGTAAACACCGTAAACCCAGAAGAAGAATAATTACGAATTACGAGAATTATGAAGCCTTATGCGCCTCGCCTCATCTATACGCTCTTGCCAGTATCTGTTGGCGTTGTCAGTGACAACAAGCCACAGCACCAAGACCAGCAACACTAACGACTCCATGTTTATTGTTTACTATCCGGGTCGTGAGACTACCGCTTAAAAGATCACTGATGTCACTGTTTGCGCCGCATAACGACATCACGTGACGTCCACCCACTTTCGCTAACTCCACCCAATGTGTCCACCCACTTCCAGCCAGCACGGTTCAGCGCGGTTGTAGTCGAAATGCAACTCCAACAGCCCCGCTCAGCTCGACTCAGCACGGCACGGCTCAGCCCAACTCAGCCGCGTTTGTAGTGGAAAAGCGGCAATAGTTAAGATGCCATCAAAAAGGAAAGCTAAGGAGGTGTTTGAGAGAGATGCAAAGAGGGCTAGAAAAGAACACACAGACAGACTGAAGGAAAAGATGAAAAAGAACAAGTTTGCAAAACTGAAAGAGATGTTAAAGAAAAGAAAATTAAAAGACTTTCATTAGATGCTGTTTGACAGACTATGAACATTTTGTAAATAGCTTTAATAGAGGAATGCAAATACTATAGAACTAATAACTAATAGCCTTACTGAAAGATGAATTGAAAGAAATAGCTGGGAGTGATGCAACGAGGAATAGAAGGAGCCAGAAGTAAAAGAAAAGATGTAAATAATAGAAACATTATTTTTTTTAAAAAACTTTTGCTCTATAGACAAGAGACATTGTGAGAGACTCTTGGAAAAAGCCAGGACAGAATACAAGAATTAAGTGTAATTTGGAAGACAACAGGTATCTCTCACTTAAATATTGAGCATGATTTTTCACAAAGTCATTTTGAAAGGCCTATCAAAGTTTTCTTTTATTAACATTTCTTTAAATTGTTATTTACACATTTTTTTTTTACTTTTATTTTGATTAAGAGATAAAATACACAGGCACTTATTAGATATTTCAAGGTATTTTACATGGATCTTTCATTTTAAAAGAGAAAACTGTTGATAGGTATTTTATATGGCAAAATGAAGACCAAGACAGATATTTACTTGTCGAGATCAATTTTTTACTTGCAGGAAATGCTCAGAATGCACCATATAACACCTAAAATGGCTTGGTGTCCGGCTTATGCTGGGGGGCCGTGCCCCTCAGACCCCCCCCCCCCCCCTTTTCCTCGGATTTCTTATTTACAATTTCACAGCCCTGAATATGTCGTGGAAAAAAGATATTGTGGGCGGCACGGTGGTGTAGTGGTTAGAGCTGTCGCCTCACAGCAAGAAGGTCCGGATTCGAGCCCCGGGGCCGGCGAGGGCCTTTCTGTGTGGAGTTTGCATGTTCTCCCCGTGTCCGCGTGGGTTTCCTCCGGGTGCTCCGGTTTCCCCCACAGTCCAAAGACATGCAGGTTAGGTTAACTGGTGACTCTAAATTGAGCGTAGGTGTGAATGTGAGTGTGAATGGTTGTCTGTGTCTATGTGTCAGCCCTGTGATGACCTGGCGACTTGTCCAGGGTGTACCCCGCCTTTCGCCCGTAGTCAGCTGGGATAGGCTCCAGCTTGCCTGCGACCCTGTAGAACAGGATAAAGCGGCTAGAGATGATGAGATGAGAAAAAAAGATATCATCCATAAAAGAGATAGCGGAACAGTGTCCAGGTTAGAAGTATATTCTTCAAAGCTACATTTTCATCTAATTTTTATAAATAATTTTTTTTTTGCCACTTATGTCATTGATTACAAAATACGGTATCAAATAGAGACACATTATTGTTAAATTCTGTTGCTTTTCTATGTTAAATCTATGTAAAAAATGTGTTCTATAGCATCTTTAAATGTTAAAATCTCAACAGATTCAGGGGCCTTGCAGCACCCTTGACCCCTGCTGATAGTTTCTTACATTCCTCTGTTTTTTTAAATTACTGCTGGGATCCCTGTATATTAGATATGGTTAGTTTTTTCTTTTTTTATCAGACATCTAGTTTTAGGTTTGTTTACCTGACATGTTTCGACGTACGTAACTGTCGTCTTCCTCAGAGTGTCACCGGATGTTGTTGGTGACGCATCTTATCAGCTGATGTTTCCGAAGGCGTGGCCTTCCTGTCTGGTTTGACAGGTCGGTCACGTCTTCTACTGTCTGTTCGTCCCCTGCAAGATGGCACTCCAGGTGTGGGAGAGCATGTATGCTCCTTCATCCCGGTTGATGGTCCTCGGGCTTCGCTTACGGATCTCCATGGCCTCCCTGATCCAGCGCTGATGTTTGTTATCTTCTGTGCGGATGACTCTTAGTCTGGCTAACGCAATTTCAAAGCTCTCCGAGCTATTGGTCTGGCAAAGATATTAAGCCCAACCGTTTCCCAAAGCGCGTGGTTGACCCGCCTCCCTGAAATGCCTGTTTGCTACTGGTCGAAGCCAGAAAAGGCTTTGACGAAGCTTAAACCAATCACATCACTCTTTCCTCTGACGTATGTGACGCGACGGAAACTGCTTGAGTAACAGGAAGAAGATAAATACCTCCAGGGCTGCTCTTTGCTCCGTTTTCAATGAGAACTTCCCGTTGAATGCTTTCAATACAGCATCTACCGCTGTGTCAAAGGCTTGCCGCTGCTCCATGTTCGTAATGTTTCTAGTGAATGAAGCGCTTCCGGTTTCTGTAAACAATCTATGGCTTCCGGTCGCAGTTCTACTACGTCACTGCCTTGAACACGCCTCTACCCAGGGCCGTTGGAGATGCTCAAAGTTGATTGGCTCCCGATTTTTCGGGAGCTTGGAAGAGCTGGAGATAGCTTGCCTGGCCAGACTAAGTTCGCAACAGGCCCTTGTGTTGCGTCACACTTAGGATGGGCGGGCCCAGGCTAGATGACTCTGGCATTCACAGGGGAGTAGTAACATTACCAGAGGTATAACGGAACCCATTCAAAGAGCAATGAGGAAACACAACATTAACACACCTGTCAAACCACACACAACACTCCGTCAGATCCTGGTTCATCCCAAAGACAGAATACATCCGGAAAACAAATGCAACACCATATATGAGATTCCATGCCAATCATGCAATAAAACTTACATCGGGGAGACAAGAAGGAGCTTCACCACAAGGAAAAATGAACATAATGAGTGCAAAAAGGAGACAGCTACAAGACAAACCCGAACAATAAAAGAAAAGGCACAACAGGAAAATTACAAGTCAGCCATAACAGATCACTGCAAAAGGGAAAATCATATTATGGACTGGGGGAATGCCAGAGTCATCCGCACAGAAGATAACAAACATCAGCGCTGGATCAGGGAGGCCATGGAGATCCGAAAGCGAAGCCCGAGGACCATCAACCGGGATGAGGGAGCATACATGCTCTCCCACACCTGGAGTGCTATCTTGCAGGGGACGAACAGACAGTAGAAGACGTGACCGACCTGTCAAACCAGACAGGAAGGCCACGCCTTCGGAAACATCAGCTGATAAGATGCGTCACCAACAACATCCGGTGACACTCTGAGGAAGACGACAGTTACGTACGTCGAAACATGTCAGGTAAACAAACCTAAAACTAGATGTCTGATAAAAAAGAAAAAACTAATCATATCTTTTAGGATGTGTTTTAAAATTCTCAGTAGATGACGACGACTTTAATAGGAACGTGTTCTCGGCTGCAGGAGTGGAGCCCAATGTGTTCTTCTGTTGCATGCTGAGATGCTTTTCTGCTCACCACGGATGTAAAGAGTGATTATATGAGTTGCAGCACGGTGGTGTAGCGGTTAGCGCTGTCGCCTCAGAGCAAGAAAGTTCTGGGTTCGAGCCCAGCGGCCAACGAGGGCCTTTCTGTGTAGAGTTTGCATGTTCTCCCTGTGTCTGCGTGGGTTTCTTCCGGTTTCCCCCTACAGTCCAAAGACATGCAGGTTAGGATAACGTGGGGTGAGTTTGGGCTGAAATGCCCTTCAGTGAGGCACTGAACCGACAACTGCTCCCCGAGCTGTGTGGCGTAGCTGCTCACTGTGCTTGAGTGCATGTGACAAATAAAGGCGGCTTCTTCTTCTTCTTGGCAAAAAAGCTCGAACCAATCTGTCCATTTTCTGATCTCTGACCCTCTCATCAACAAGGTGTTTGTTTTTTTCCACCCACAGAACTATCCCTCATCTACTCGCTCACTTCGATGTTTTTTGTTTTTCGCACCATTTTTCGGAAAACTCTAGACCGTTGTGTGTGTGAAAACCCCAGGAGATCAGCAGTTTCTGAAATACTCAAACCAAAAATACTCATCTGGCTCAAACCAGCACCCATGCCACAGTGAAAGAAAGTCACACTTCACTTTGCGATCACAACTTTTCTCGTTCTGATGTTTGAACATTGTGAACATTAACCGAAGCTCTTGATTTGTATCTGCGTGATTTGATGCATCAAGGGATCGGCTGATTAGAGAACCGCACAAAACAGCAGGTGGGTGGATGGATGTCCCTAATAAAGTGGCCAGCGAGTGTATTTCAGAGGAAAGAATGAACACAGTAAACGGGTCACGTCAGCAACCCAAGCACATCCGAAGTTAATGAACGTGGCCTTTCTTCGTCCCGTGAGCTGTTCATGAGACCATTTCAGTCCTGATCGAGCGCGTGTTTCCAATCAGGTGCCGTGACCCTGTGGAAGCAGGAGCCATTTCTCTGGAAGTTAGCAGGTCGTGACTGAGGATTATTTAAAAAAAAAAAAAAACACCACCACCAATAACCACGTTCATTAATCGTAATTAAGAAACGAAAAAGATGCCAAGGGTGCCAATACTTTTTTAAAAAAAAAAAAAAATACAGGTTTAAGAATAATTAAGATTTTTTTTTAAGAAAAACAAAAGCACTGTTCATCGTCTACAATATGCACCTCTGACAACACGTACGCAATCTGCGTAAGAATTATTTGCGTAGCGATTTTAACATCGCTGCTACGAGGTAACACTCAAAACCACGCCAAAGGTCCGGTCTTTGTTTTTCTGCCCTAGTTTAAAAAAAAAAAAAAAAAGCCAAATGAACCCATAGATATATGAACATGGAATGATTGAATGACCGTTCCGTAAGGGTTTTATACGTCCTTCTATTGCTGGGTCTCAGTCATGTGACTTTTCTTAGCGGAAAATTTTACCAGAAGAAGTGAACTAGCTGGTGGTCTAAACGGCTGCCGTAGTGCAAACAACTAGCAATAACTTATCAGAGTACGCTCGTAATCTAGAAGCCACTGCTGGCTTTAGATATATTCAGAAGATTGCTGTGTGCAATGGAATCGACCCCTACGGTCTGGGAAAGAAGGATTTGTCATACGATCTCGAAAACGACCCTTCAGTCGAGTTCCCCGACATCTCGAACTATCTGGTGTTGCAGACGTCCTTCTACACCGCAAAACAGATGAAAGTGTGGAGGAGTATGGAGGCTTACAACTTTTTTGTATGTGGCTGGGTAAAGGACCTCGGTATCAAGTCACTGCCCAATGAATCCTGGATTGTTGTTGCCCATGTACAGTGGTGCTTGAAAGTTTGTGAACCCTTTAGAATTTTCTATATTTCTGCATAAATATGACCTAAAACAACATCAGATTTTCACATAAGTCCTGAAAGTAGATAAAGAGAACCCAGTTAAACAAATGTGACAAAAATATTATACTTGGTCCATTTATTTATTGAGAAAAATGATCCAATATTACATATCTGTGAGTGGCAAAAGTATGTGAACCTCTAGGATTAGCAGTTAATTTGAAGGTGAAATTAGAGTCAGTTGTTTTCAATCAATGGGATGACAATCAGGTGTGAGTGGGCACCCTGTTTTATTTAAAGAACAGGGATCTATCAAAGTCTGATCTTCACAACACGTTTGTGGAAGTGTATCATGGCACGAACAAAGGAGATTTCTGAGGACCTCAGAAAAAGCATTTTTGATGCTCATCAAGCTGGAAAAGGTTACAAAACCATCTCTAAAGAGCTTGGACTCCACCAATCCACAGTCAGACAGATTGTGTACAAATGGAGGAAATTCAAGACCATTGTTACCCTCCTCAGGAGTGGTTGACCAACAAAGATCACTCCAAGAGCAAGGTGTATAATAGTCAGTGAGGTCACAAAGGACCCCAGGGTAACTTCTAAGCAACTGAAGGCCTCTCTCACATTGACTAATGTTCATGAGTCCACCATCAGGAGAACACTGAACAACAATGGTGTGCATGGCAGGGTTGCAAGGAGAAAGCCACTGCTCTCCAAAAAGAACATTGATGCTCGTCTGCAGTTTGCTAAAGATCACGTGGACAAGCCAGAAGGCTATTGGAAAAATGTTTTGTGGACGGATGAGACCAAAATAGAAATTTTTGGTTTAAATGAGAAGTGTTATGTTTGGAGAAAGGAAAAAACTGCATTCCAGCGTAAGAACCTTATCCCATCTGTGAAACATGGTGGTGGTAGTATCACGGTTTGGGCCTGTTTTGCTGCATCTGGGCCAGGACGGCTTGCCATCATTGATGGAACAATGAATTCTGAATTATACCAGCGAATTCTAAAGGAAAATGTCAGGACATCTGTCCATGAACTGAATCTCAAGAGAAGGTGGGTCATGCAGCAAGACAACAACCCTAAGCACACAAGTCGTTCTACCAAAGAATGGTTAAAGAAGAATGAAGTTAATGTTTTGGAATGGCCAAGTCAAAGTCCTGACCTTAATCCAATGGAAATGTTGTGGAAGGACCTGAAGCGAGCAGTTCATGTGAGGAAACCCACCAACATCCCAGAGTTGAAGCTGTTCTGTACGGAGGAATGGGCTAAAATTCCTCCAAGCCGGTGTGCAGGACTGATCAACAGTTACCAGAAACATTTAGTTGCAGTTATTGCTGCACAAGGGGGTCACACCAGATACTGAAAGCAAAGGTTCACATACTTTTGCCACTCACAGATATGTAATATTGGATCATTTTCCTCAACAAATAAATGACCAAGTATAATATTTTTGTTTAATTTGTTTAACTGGGTTCTCTTTATCTACTTTTAGGACTTGTGTGAAAATCTGATGATGTTTTCGGTCATATTTATGCAGAAATATAGAAAATTCTAAAGGGTTCACAAACTTTCAAGCACCACTGTAAGTATGGGTTTTTTAAGCTTTTCGTTCACGTCTTTATAACGAAGCGCAAACAAACAGTTGGCTTGATTCTCACTTGTGTTGGCTCTTATCTCTCAGGTAAATCATTCACAAAGATCATCAGAAAGCCCTTTAAAGACCTGGATCTTAGTTAAACGAGACGGAGAAGTGATCACGGCGCATTGTAACTGTACGGCTGGGGAAGAATTTTGTCGCGACCTTCATGCATATGGACTTTGTGAGGAGTAAACAAAGAAACAGCTGGGGACTTTAGCGCTTCGGGACTAAAAAAAAGTACCGTAAAATAACGACACATAGCAAGAAAAGTACTTGGAGAACACTAAGGCCAGAGCTGAGAGGGAAATACAAACCTTTCACCAAGTGAAACTCGAGCACGCTTCGACTCGGCTCCCTTCGATTTCACTGAGAGGTTCAAAAGCCACCTTTCTCCACGTCTTTTTATGAAATCCTGTGTTTGTTCACCCTTTTTTTTTTTTATTAGTTCACGGGGAACCCTGAAGAAACTTTTATCAGTTTCACGGTTTGATCGATTCGAACAACCTAAAACAACGCAAGTGTAAGGCATTTTTCATGCGAGCAATGAACCTTCTCCGTACAAACGCTTTGTCGACTGAGCTCTGGTAGACCACCAGCTAAAGTTCTGAATAACTAATGAAGCGGATGTGACGTCACATGAAACCCAGCAATTTACTGACACTTGTGGAAGCCCCGCCTCTTTCCACCCCAACCCAGCTTAATTACACATCTCGAATCACTCTTCTCTCTTGAAGATGACGTGTCGTCAATTTCCGTCACGGTAAACGGAGAATGTTTGGAGTTTAATAATGTGAACTAAAATCCATCAGCATGTTTTAGATCATTTCGAAAGAAATATTTTCGGTTAAATGATCACAAATGATGCTTTGCAGGGCTGTACTATGTATAAGGCCACTAGGGGGCGCACAAATTTTACTTCTTCCTAATTTCAAGATTGATTTTTTTTTTTTAAATGTAATACTGTGTTCTTGATTAAGTGGGAACTGGAACCGGGACTTTTTTGACTTCCATTTGAACAGCTTTCTAACTCTTCATTCTGACTCAGAGAAGTCGGATCTTCTGAAAACTCCATGTTTTTTTGACGTCATCAATTTTCATAGCGAAAAATAAAAACGGGAAATAAGAGTGTAATTTTATTACATGATACCAGTGTTGTTGAGTCACTAAACCTCGAGTCAAGTCCGACACAAATGACACAGCTGTCTCTCTCACACGCTCTTAAACACACTGATAGCTTTGAGTAGCGTGAAGATGGATGTCCCGTACCATAGCCGACAATAAATTCACAAAACAAGATGTCTTCGGTCAGGAATATTTACCAAAAGGCTGGTGGCACTGATGTTAAGCGTCCTTGTCACTGTGTTTTTATTAGAACAAATGCATGTGTGTGCATTTCAAAAACGTAACCATGTTACACAAACATGATGTCTCAAAAAAAAATCATCTTCAGTTTATGAGTCTGAATGCAGTTAATGCACAAATCCGAGTCCTTAAAATTAGGGCACGAGTCGGACTCGAGTCTGTGTGATACATCGATCGTGGAACTGTTAATTTGTTTTTTTGCAAGATTGTTTGATCAAATCGGCCTAGATTTCCAAAGATCATCATTAAACGGTAGAACGAGCAGCACAATGAACTCTCGCGCTCTCTCTCTCTCTCTGAGTTAAGATGCTCTTAGTGTTAAGAGGCTTTTTGGGAAACCTACACCCGCGCTTTAATTCCAGTTTTTCCTGACAGAAATGGAAACTTTCTGGAATATATATATATATATATATATATATATATATATATATATATATAGTGATTCCACGCTTATGGGGACATGAACTTATTCACCTAAAACCATTTCTTTTTTTACCATCAGGTCACAAAACATGTAATCTTTAATGAATGATGTGTTAAAAGATAACTTTAATTTTCTGAGATGTAATAAAAACATATTTATATGCCAAAGTCAAGCCTATGAGTTCCAAAATGATGTCTGTTCCATTACTTCTGTTACGATTGTCCATCTCGTGTCTGTTACAAATTAATTACAATCTAGCTCTATACCATGTTAATCTTATTGAAAGAATGTGTATGTTTATTCTACTACACATGTTTATTAATTATATTTGCTAAAACATCACCTTCCTATGTTTCAAAAAGTAATTCTACATTGTTAAAATTGAGAATCTATATGTCCACGACACTTCTGTTACGTTCTGACTTTGGCATATAAATATGTTTTTATTACATCTCAGAAAATTAAAGTTATCTTTTAACATATCATTCATTAAAGATTACATGTTTTGTGACCTGATGGTAAAAAAAGAAATGGTTTTAGGTGAATTTTTAAAAATAAGTTCATGTCCCCATTTCAGTACCCATAAGCGTGGAATCACTCATTATTTATATATGTTTTCAAATTCAATGGTGGTTTAAAACGTTTATAAACTAAGATAACAAATCCCTACAGCTATAATTTTTTATACATCATGAGCGATACTGGAGGTAACCGTAATGATATATTAGATTCCTCCTGACTATCTTTGACAATTTAAGTAAAACGTACCTTTGTGCTTTTTTTGTTCGGATGTGCTCCTGGACGTTTCTCGCTCCTCTGTTTCCATAATTGATCATATCCGAGCACAGAATACACAGAACCTTTCCCGGCACGTCCACTTTTCGGATATGTTCCGTCAGGCACGTCGTCACAGTTTGTGTCCCTATCTGCACGGTAACGCTACTATCGAGCCATGCCCATCGGAAACAGTTCTTTATCCCGTTCGATTTATCGATTTCCCTGGCACGACCCTCATTTTTGCGGTCCAAAACTTTCGCCATATTGGCGAAGTAACTTTGAAAACTAACCAAAATAACTAGAACTTAAGAAGTGATCAAAACCGTGTACGTGTAGCTTGTTTCTCCGCGAATTGTGAGATGAAACTAGCGCCAAAACGTTGTCGTCATGAGTTGTCGTTAGCATAAATATTGAAGAAAGCAATGACGATTTCTGTTATCATAGCTGCAACTAATTTTGCGATGAGCGCTGCCGAAAGATGCTGGCGGGCGATCGGTCGGTCCTGCCTGCTTGTGCCACCACAAGCCTCGCCTCGCGCCGACCCCTACCCCCTGAAATTTTCTCAACGGATTTACACATCACAAAAATGACATTTTCATCGGGAAAAACTCGGAATTCCGCAGATCCCCGGAAATAGTTAGCATCAACGCTCGAATGTGGAATAGAAGGAGCTTCCAGTTGTCATCAAGCTAATGTAATGTAATTCCTCTCACATAATACCAGGACAAGAAGAACGCAGAGACAGTCTTTCTCACGCAGAGGTGGAAAAGGGACAGGATTTGTCGAGTCGAGCCGTAACATCTGGAGGAAAAGCACTTTATGATCATATCGGCGCCAAAACTGTGGCCTGATGTGAAATAAATGCACCCATCATAACCCGCTATTTATTTATAACAGTTCCAAATTTAAACCTTTTCCAGAAAAAAAAAAAAAAACCCTGTGATTTGAAGGAGAAATAAAACAGGCACAGACAGGATTTGTAAAAAATATCTTGTTTAATATCAGAGTCGTGGATTTAAGGCCTCGTCTAATATTGAACACATGACACAAAATTTCATAAATAACAGCATCAGCAGTGGATCAGTTACACACCTTTGTGGGAAGGACGGACTTTCCGGAGGCGTCTGTAAGACCGACGCTGAGTCAGGTGGGTAACGGTAAACACGCCTGATGTCCTCCTATCCCATAATGCCCTGCTTCTGCAGGACACGACACGTACAGTACAGTGACTACGTAAATTAGCTTTCTGTTTTTGAAAACCTTCACCCAAAAACGCGAATCTTTTTTCTTTCGCATTTCTGGGTGAACTTTGCGTTATGGTGCAGGGGGTCTGTTCCAGTCCCAGACAGCCAGACAGGTTTTATTCAGTAGAGCAGTGCTGGGCGTGTCTGGGTGGAGTGTGATGTGACGAGACGCCCTGCTGTGTGCGCGCGTAGGTGATGGTAGAGGTGTGTAGCTGCCTGTAGTGAAGCTCTGGAGGTCCCGGGCTCATTTGTCCCGGTTGAGGACGAGCTCAGTGAGGCGGATCAGAGCGTCTCGCTCGGGGGACGGCTGCAGACGTCTGATCTGACGCGTGGCCTCGTGGCAGTAACGCTGAGCGAGGAAGCTCGTCTGCTCCACACCATCACTCTGAAGAGAAGCCAAAACACACACACACCGTAAACAGCCTCATTAATATGTAATATTATACCACAGCGCTGTCCTGGTGGATTCTGATTGGTCAGAAGGTGTTGATCAATTTTCTTTACCAGTAGTGCAGCTGCAAATTGCAGGTTTATGTTCACGTCCTCCTTCGAACACGTAGTATTAAAACACAGGAAAAACGAGCTTAATTAACAATACGGTGATTTCTATAAGGAGACATTAACATTTATGGAAGGAGTCTCCAGTGTCAGAGATTCAGGACAGACGAGTTTACACATTACAGTTTCTCTAGAACGTGACGAGCAGCGTTTTGTTTTATTGAGAGAGAGCGAGAGAGCTGTAAGAGGAACAAAACACTTCAAGATAGGTATATAATGATTCATTCGACTCATGAATCAGTTCCCGAATCGATTTTCCCATGATTTTTTTGAAAAAAAAAAAAAAGCAACATTTATTTTCCTATTCATCAACCTATTCATTTTGTTTAAAAAAAAAAGTTTAATTTGCTTTAAAAACAATTATTTACCCACGTTTGTAAAGAATGGACTAAGACCTACTAGCCCTATTAACTACAATATTCCTTAATAAACTTTTATGAACATTTGTTCTGCCTCCATTTGCTTCTCTTTCCTTAATCTTACCGTAGTCTGTAAAAAGAAAAAGAGAGAGAGCGCACTCTGATTTCTAGTTAAATCTATTTGTACTCAGTCCCACAACAGCGCTTTCACATTTTAGAGCCGGTTTTCGTTTTCACAGAGTTAGAGCACGCCCTCTGCTGTCTAAACACCACAATTACAGCTAGGAGGAACTAACCGTGTCCAAAATCGCTCACTACTCTATATCGTGGACCATCATTTGAGTTCACCATTTTGTAGTGCTGTGAGAATTATTAAACCCTCTATAGTGGACTCGTAGTATCCCACAATGCACCATGAAAAGTAGTGAACAACCGATGGGCACTAACCAAGCGATATAGAGCATCATGCACTACGGTCGGGGGGGGGGGGGGGGGGGGGGGTGTTGGAACAAAGTGTGTTTAAAAGAAGTGAAAGACGCAGCAGACCCAAAGTGCTTTGTATTGATTAATGTGGGAAATGCGCTCAGGATGATATGGATTTATCACATGCATGTATTTATTATTTCGAAACCCACCAGCCGGCTGATCTGACATGTTTTCAAATACCAGCGCGGTGGACTAGTGTCCAAAAGCAGTTTTTAAATTTTACCAATGCGCTCACTATATAGTCCTCTACAGTATATAGCAATTCCTTATATAGGGAGTAGTGAACGAGTGAGTGATTTCGGACACAGCCTAAGAGATCACACAGACAGAATAATCAGGATTATTGAATTGATTTGAATTGTGATCAATATGCATCATGATTCATCACTAAATGCCAACTTCGAGATGTTCTGTTCTTGAAAATAATCGACTTCAGGGTGGTGACAGTAACATCACGCACGCGCACAGAGCAGGGGCTTCCCCCCTGAAAACTGGAAAAATATCAGAGGAAATGAAAAAGGGAAAGAAGAAGAGAGAGAGACAGAACCGGGGGGGGGCAGAGAGAAAAAGAGGGAGAGACAGAAGGGAGGGGGGGAGAGAGAGAGAGAGAGAGAGAGAGAGACAGAAGGGGGGAGAGAGAGAGACCGAAAAGAGAGAGGGACAGAGACAGAAGAGCGAGAGGGAGAGAGAAGAAAGAGAGGGAGAGAGACAGAAGAAAGAGGGAGAGAGACAGAAGAGAGGGAGAGAGAGAGGGGGAGAGGGAGAGAGAGAGGGGGAGAGGGAGAGAGAGAGGGAGAGAGAGAGGGGGAGAGGGAGAGAGAGAGGGAGAGAGAGAGGGGGAGAGGGAGAGAGAGAGGGAGAGAGAGAGGGGGAGAGAGAGGGGGAGAGGGAGAGAGAGAGGGGGAGAGGGAGAGAGAGAGGGGGAGAGGGAGGGGGAGAGGGAGAGAGAGAGGGGGAGAGGGAGAGAGAGAGGGAGAGAGAGAGGGGGAGAGGGAGAGAGAGAGGGGGAGAGGGAGAGAGAGAGGGAGAGAGAGAGGGGGAGAGGGAGAGAGAGAGGGAGAGAGAGAGGGGGAGAGGGAGAGAGAGAGGGAGAGAGAGAGGGGGAGAGGGAGAGAGAGAGGGAGAGAGAGAGGGAGCGAGAGACAGAAGAGAGAGAGGGAGCGAGAGACAGAAGAGAGAGAGGGAGCGAGAGACAGAAGAGAGAGAGGGAGCGAGAGACAGAAGAGAGAGAGGGAGCGAGAGACAGAAGAGAGAGAGGGAGCGAGAGACAGAAGAGAGAGAGGGAGCGAGAGACAGAAGAGAGAGAGGGAGCGAGAGACAGAAGAGAGAGAGGGAGCGAGAGACAGAAGAGAGAGAGGGAGCGAGAGACAGAAGAGAGAGAGGGAGCGAGAGACAGAAGAGAGAGAGGGAGCGAGAGACAGAAGAGAGAGAGGGAGCGAGAGACAGAAGAGAGAGAGGGAGCGAGAGACAGAAGAGAGAGAGGGAGCGAGAGACAGAAGAGAGAGAGGGAGCGAGAGACAGAAGAAAGAGGGAGAGAGACAGAAGAGAGGGAGAGAGAGAGGGGGAGAGGGAGAGAGAGAGGGGGAGAGGGAGAGAGAGAGGGAGAGAGAGAGGGGGAGAGAGAGGGAGAGAGAGAGGGGGAGAGGGAGAGAGAGAGGGGGAGAGGGAGAGAGAGAGGGGGAGAGGGAGGGGGAGAGGGAGAGAGAGAGGGAGAGAGAGAGGGGGAGAGGGAGAGAGAGGGAGAGAGAGAGGGGGAGAGGGAGAGAGAGAGGGAGAGAGAGAGGGGGAGAGGGAGAGAGAGAGGGAGAGAGAGAGGGGGAGAGGGAGAGAGAGAGGGAGAGAGGGAGAGAGAGAGGGAGAGAGAGAGGGGGAGAGGGAGAGAGAGAGGGGGAGAGGGAGAGAGAGAGAGGGAGAGAGAGAGGGAGCGAGAGACAGAAGAGAGAGAGGGAGCGAGAGACAGAAGAGAGAGAGGGAGCGAGAGACAGAAGAGAGAGAGGGAGCGAGAGACAGAAGAGAGAGAGGGAGCGAGAGACAGAAGAGAGAGAGGGAGCGAGAGACAGAAGAGAGAGAGGGAGCGAGAGACAGAAGAGAGAGAGGGAGCGAGAGACAGAAGAGAGAGAGGGAGCGAGAGACAGAAGAGAGAGAGGGAGCGAGAGACAGAAGAGAGAGAGGGAGCGAGAGACAGAAGAGAGAGAGGGAGCGAGAGACAGAAGAGAGAGAGGGAGCGAGAGACAGAAGAGAGAGAGGGAGCGAGAGACAGAAGAGAGAGAGGGAGCGAGAGACAGAAGAGAGAGAGGGAGCGAGAGACAGAAGAGAGAGAGGGAGCGAGAGACAGAAGAGAGAGAGGGACAAGGAGGGGAGAGAGACACAGAAGGGAGAGAGAGAGAGAGAGAGTGGAGGAGGGAGGGAGACAAGGGACAGAGGGGAGAAAGATGGAGGGAGAGAGACAGAAGGGACAGAGAGAGAGGGATAATAGTGCAAATAAGTATTGTTGATGAATAGCAATACGAGTGCTCTCTCTCTCACCACCACACTCTCCCTCACTTGGTCGGTTGGTCAGTCGCGCTCTCTCTCTCTCTCTCTCTCCCCCCTTCCAAGGAGAGTATGATGAGAGATGGCAGCACTGAGCTAAAGGTGGGATTACAGGATGATGTGAAATCCGAGATGATGTGAAAGTGCAGATCTAACGGCTGCTCTCAGAGATCTCCAAAACTCTCTGTGGTGTTCCTCTCTCTCTCTCACACTCACCTCCAGGACGTATCTCCAGGCCCGATCGACATCTCCATCTGAACCAAAACGTCTCATAATCATAGAGTGGAGCTCTGGGAACTGAGAGAGAGAGAGAGAGAGAGAGAGAGAGAGAGAGAGAGAGAACAAATACACTGAGATGGTTTTTCATTCTTTAACAGTCTGATCACATCATGTATACTGGCTCTGACCCGTCACAGGGCTGGAGAGAGAGAGTGTAAGTGTAAGCTGGAGAGAGAGAGTGTAAGTGTAAGCTGGAGAGAGAGAGTGTAAGTGTAAGCTGGAGAGAGAGAGTGTAAGTGTAAGCTGGAGAGAGAGAGTGTAAGTGTAAGCTGGAGAGAGAGTGTAAGTGTAAGCTGGAGAGAGAGAGTGTAAGTGTAAGCTGGAGAGAGAGAGTGTAAGTGTAAGCTGGAGAGAGAGAGTGTAAGTGTAAGCTGGAGAGAGAGAGTGTAAGTGTAAGCTGGAGAGAGAGTGTAAGTGTAAGCTGGAGAGTGTGTGTAAGTGTAAGCTGGAGAGAGAGTGTGTGTAAGTGTAAGCTGGAGAGAGAGTGTGTGTAAGTGTAAGCTGGAGAGAGAGAGTGTAAGTGTAAGCTGGAGAGAGAGAGTGTAAGTGTAAGCTGGAGAGAGAGAGTGTAAGTGTAAGCTGGAGAGAGAGAGTGTAAGTGTAAGCTGGAGAGAGAGAGTGTAAGTGTAAGCTGGAGAGAGAGAGTGTAAGTGTAAGCTGGAGAGAGTGTAAGTCATTAACGTAAAGGAGAAATCTCCCCCGAACCACTCTGTACATCTTTATAACAAACGTGCAGCCAAGATTTTTTTATAATGGACTTTCAACATTTTCACTCTTTTTAAGTTTCCTACGTTACTCACTGAAGGATGGTTAAAGGAGTCTTAAATTCTTATTGGTTCAGAATATGGGTAATCCTCTGCCTGATGGAGGAAAACAGTACGCGTGTGTGTGCCCAGAGTAACATCCTTATCTGTGTTATGGATTAAAATGTTTTGAGAAAGACCTTTTTTTTGTTGTAAGAAAGCAGTGCGAGAGTGAAAGTGTTGCTTTTTCGGGCGGGCAGACAGACAGCAGCAGAGATATATTCATGAAGCTTCTTTAATAAAATCACCCTCTCTAAGTCTCAGTGCCTGCTTGGAATTCTTTATTGAAGGGGAAACAGAAAACTGACTTCACATTCGAACACCACAATGTCTTTCTGCGACCTGTGGACAGTCATGAAGCGAGCCGTAGCTCTTGTACCATCTCCACCTACACAGAGCGATGCAGCGGCGCTTTAGTCATTTATTCTGCTCGGCTCCCTCACTTTGCTCAAACGCATCACCTCGGAGATCGCTAATTAGCCTGTCTGAGCTGCCCCAAGTCTCTGCACCAACTCCATAATGTAGCCGCACTGCATTCTGGGACTCCAGTACTACTTCCACACTGGAGTTCTCATTAATGACACTTAAAGCAGAACTGAAGTCATTTTTAAACTTGCTTTATTTCTTAATTAACGTGTTATTCAGTTACGTTTTCGGTTTTAGTAACCTTATATCGTGACTCGTATCGGCAACTAATTGCGATTAATTATACTTATCGGCCTAT
This sequence comes from Neoarius graeffei, assembly GCF_027579695.1. Classification (NCBI taxonomy): domain Eukaryota; kingdom Metazoa; phylum Chordata; class Actinopteri; order Siluriformes; family Ariidae; genus Neoarius; species Neoarius graeffei. The sequence goes on from NC_083573.1 coordinate 96,891,340, forward strand.
TCGGTTTTTAGCCGTGTTGAATTTAGTTTGTTTGGTCCACGGCAGGCGTCGCTTATCCGCGCGATCTTCACGAGACTTGTGCGAGACTTCGAAACGTGAAGTGTCAGCGCCGCCATTTTGAAACCTGTTTTCTAAACGAAGTATTGCACAAAACGAGTTTAAATGACGATTACTGCCGACTTTTTTCAAACTTTTCTGATTGCTGTCAAAACAAACGAAACTTCTGACTTGATTACGTCAGCATTCGAAAGAGGGCGCGCACGTCTTTTGACAACGTTGGCAGATGTTGGTGACTTTGATTTCCGCTGTACGTTTTACTTCCGTCCTACGATGTCTTGCACAGGTCTCAGCGAATCTCGTTTACGGCCGTCGCTTTGATATATGGACTGATATATTACAGAGCATATTTCAAACACTCATAACTTGCCACAGCAGCGACAAAATAGCGATCAAACATGCATTCCGATATTTAATAAAATGAGAAATAGATTTTTGATAAGAGATTTGCCTTCAGTTCTCCTTTAATGCATGTGGAAAATATAGTGAGTGAGAAAAGCAATTTTTTTTAAAGGAACAGTCCACCGTACTTCCATAATGAAATATGCTCTTCTCTGAATTGAGACGAGCTGCTCCGTACCTCTCCGAGCTTTGCGCGACCTCCCAGTCAGTCAGACGCGCTGTCACTCCTGTTAGCAATGTAGCTAGGCTCAGTATGGCCAATGGTATTTTTTGGGGCTGTAGTTAGATGCGACCAAACTCTTCCACGTTTTTCCTGTTTACATAGGTTTATATGACCAGTGATATGAAACAAGTTCAGTTACACAAATTGAAACGTAGCGATTTTCTATGCTATGGAAAGTCCGCACTATAATGACAGGCGTACTAACACCTTCTGCGTGCTTCTATCAGGAGTGCAGGTATCAACGCGCTGTCGAAGCACGCAGAAGGTGTTAGTACGCCTGTCATTATAGTGCGGACTTTCCATAGCATAGAAAATCGCCACGTTTCAATTTGTGTAACTGAACTTGTTTCATATCACTGGTCATATAAACCTATGTAAACAGGAAAAACGCGGAAGAGTTTGGTCGCATCTAACTACAGCCCCAAAAAATACCATTGGCCATGCTGAGCCTAGCTACATTGCTAACAGGAGTGACAGCGCGTCTGACTGACTGGGAGGTCGTGCAAAGCTCGGAGAGGTACGGATCAGCTCGTCTCAATTCAGATAAGAACATATTTCATTATGGAAGTACGGTGGACTGTTCCTTTAAGGAGACTGTTGAAATTATTTCACAATAAATAAAACTCCAGTAGCAATAACAGCAACAGACACCCACACAGCTCGAACAAATCAGGTCCAGAATCAGGAAACACATCAGAACCTTTTCGATATAAACGTAGTTAACGTGTTTCAGGACGGACTCGCGTATATAAACGCGTCAGTGAAAGGCGAGTCCAGTGTAGAAGAGCAGGATTGAGGCGGGATGAGGTACCTGTTTGCAGGCGAACAGTACAGGTCCGGTTGCCAGACCCAGCCTGAGGTCTGCGGCTGACGGCTTCCCCAACTGATTCGCACACGACGTGAAGTCCAGCACATCATCCACCAGCTACAGGAAATGAAATCACCATCATCCTAAAGTTACTGCACTACATACAGTGCTGAGCGTAAATGAGTGCACCCCTTTTGAAAAGTAACACTTTAAACAATCTCTCAATGAACACAAACAATTTCCAAAATGTTGACAAGATTAATATAACATCTGTTTAACTTATAGCGTGAAAGTAAGGTTAATAATATAAACTTGGATTACACATTTTTCAGTTTTACTCAAATTAGGGTGGTGCAAAAATGAGTACACCCCAAAACAAAAAGATTCAAGATTCAATAGTTTATTGCCATGTCAACACGGTTGATAGGAATTTGTTTTGGCACATCCCCAACATCAAATACATATGAAAAAAAAAAAAAACAGAACACATACCTAAGGGCAGACAGCCATGGGTAAAACAGACAAAGACAGTGAACAGTAGTGGGGTACCCAGTAGCCATTGGACAGCAATAATGGCTAAAAATAAGTTGCATTTAAAGTTGCATGATAAAGTGCATCTTAGAGTGTTCCAATGGTAAAGTGCATACCATGCATATAGAGTGCTACATAATCATGGCAGTCAGAGAAGGTTCAGATGTCTGATGACTAGTGGATATGTGCTATCCCTAAACCGTGATGTTGAGGTTCTCAAACTTCTATATCTCCTTCCTGATGGGAGGAGATTAAAAAGATGGTGTGCTGGGTGGGAGGGGTCAACTATGATTTTTCTTGCCTTTCTAATTAACCGCGATGAAAAGAGGGAGGAAAGTGACGGGAGGTTGGCGCCTATGATTTTGGATGCTCTGCGTACAACCCTTTCCAGCCTCGTCTTGTTCCATGACGTGGTGTTACCGAACCAGACAAGGATGGAGAATGTGAGAACACTTTCAATTGTAGCTCTGTAAAAATGAATCATGGCTGTCTGACTGACTTTAAACTTCCTGAGCTGCCGCAGGAAGTGAAGTCGCTGATGGGCTTTGCTGATCTTGATGTTGGTGTTAAGGTCCCATGATAAGGATTCATGAATAGTAGTCCCAAGGAACTGGAAGTGAGTGACCCTTTCCACCTCCACCCCCTTGATAGAGAGAGTGGAGAGGGGGCCAGAGGTTTTCCTAAAGTCAACGACCAGTTCCTTGGTCTTGGAGATGTTAAGAATCAGGTTTTTCCTATCACACCAGCTCGTCCACTTCCCTGCGGGAAAAAACTACTACATCTAGTACTTTGTATGGCCTCCATGATTTTTAATGGCAGCACCAAGGCCATTATTAAAAAATGTTCCGTTTCCGGTCCACCGGCCGGGTGAGTGCCGTTTGTGCGGTTGAAATTTTTTTTTTTTTAACGACGGTTTTTTGACATTTTTTTCGGGTTCGTAAATCTAAAATCGAACTTGACATTTCCGCATTCCCAGGGCTTTCCACTAAGGCTCATACTAGCCAGCCATGACAAATAAGTAGCCAGCCGGGGGGGAGTAAACACAAAATAAACTCCTGTGCACGCAGTTCCCAGGATTAAATGTATTTTCCACAGACCATTTATTTATTCACTTTACTCAAATACAAAGTAAAATGGCCGTAAATCTTCTTTCTTTTCTTGCGTATTGCATCATGAGGCGTTCCTGGCTTGTAAATCTCTTATTTTCGGTGCATGACACATTCACGCAGCTGAGCATGCTACGAATTAACAACGACAACGGTCTGCAGTGGGGCGACACAATTACACACTCAGCCAACATTTCTCCATTTGTGTATGAAAATACACTCCAACCACTCAGTTTGGCTTCATTTACAACCAGCGGTGTCTTTTGATGCCAGCACGTAATTGAACGAAAGAAGACTGGTTTACCGGAGACAAAACAAGCGTTATCTCTGCTTCTGTTCCCTCCGACACACTACTGCCTCCGCCGAGTGCGCGCGCACACACCGCATGTCGGGGCCGCGGATGAGTTACTCTCCCCGATCAACGAAGTCTGCGGGGAATTTGTGGTTATTATCGGTACAAACAGCGCGAATCACAACTTAAATTAGTGCGGTTCAGTTTGACATTATTGTCAGTCCGTTAGATAAACATTTAATTTTATTAAAATCGAAAATTAATATTTAGAGCCTGTGGGCTACAAAAATAATAGTCATTAAAGTAGCCGGCTGGACTTAATTGTGTGGCCGGCAGCCGGCGCTTGTGGAAAGCCCTGCATTCCGCGCAGAATATAGAACTGAATCAGCTCTGCACATGCGCCGTGCGGCACAAAAAAATGTCAGCCACCATGAAGGAAGGAGATCCGGAGTTTTCAAACATTTGCTTAAGTGTGAAATCGCAAAATGGTATTCTAGCGAACAACAAAATAGTAAAGATTCAGAAAAACAAATCATTCAGTGATCATTTTAATAGTGTAATTTCATCCGAACTCGGCCTAACGCTCGATTTAGAACTACACAAAGTCTGTGTGTCGGACATTTTAAGTACCTTTTGTAAAAGTTTTGCAAATGTTGCAGTCAGCATTTAAAATGCTAACTTAAAGTTTTTGTACAAGTTTCAGTTGATTAAACTGTCATATTATTAAATGTCTGCTTTTGTAATAAAAAAAAAAGTACTGAAAGAAAAAGCAAACACAGCATTGCGATTTCTTATCCATCCATATATAAAAAATCCCTCCCTCCTGACTGAAATTTTTTTTGCTCACCTAGTGGACAGGAAACAGATTTTTTTTAATGACAGCACCAAGTCTTCTAGGCATGGAATGAACGAGTTGGAGACATTTTGCAACATCCATCTTTTTCCATTCTTCAACAATGACCTCTTTTAGTGACTGGATGCTGGATGGAGAGTGATGCTCAACCTGTCTCTTCAGAATTCCCCAAAGAAAATAATTTCTTTACACCACAAAGGTGAAGGCTACAAGAAGATCAGCAAAGCTTTACTTATCAGTCAGAATACTGTAGCAAAAGTGGTACAAAAATTTAAGAAAGATGGAACTGCAACCATCTCACAGAGACGTCCAGGTCGTCCAGGGAAGTTAACACCTCGACAGGAGCGTCTTCTGATGAGAAGGGTTGAAGAAAATCGGCATGCAAGTTCACTGCAGTTATCTAAAGAAGTAGAAAGCCAAACTGGGGTGACTATTTCCCACGACACAATACGGCATACACTGCAGAGGAATGGCATGCATGGATGCCATCCACGAAAGAAGCCCAGGCACAAAAAAGCCCACCTAGAGTTTGCCAGGGCCCATGCTGACAAAGATGAAGACTACTGGGACTCTATACTCTGGAGTGATGAGACCAAGATAAATGTTTTTGGAACTGATGGCTTCAAAAAGCTGAGGAATACAAAGATGGCATCATGAATTCACAGACGTATTTCTCTATACTGAAAGAGATGCTACCATCACTCCGTGCCCTTGGTTGTCCTGCACTTTTCCAACATGACTAAACACACATCTAAAGCCACTGTTGGATTTCTGAAGAAGAACAGGGTGAAAGTGATTCAGTGGCCAAGTATGTCTCCTGATCTGAACCCAATCGAACACCTATGGGGAATTCTGAAGAGACACGTTGAGCATCACTCTCCATCCAGCATCCAGTCACTAAAAGAGGTCATTGTTGAAGAACGGAAAAAGATTGATGTTGCAAAATGTCGCCAACTTGTTCATTCCATGCCTAGAAGACTTGGTGCTGTCATTAAAAATCATGGAGGCCATACAAAGTACTAGATGTAGTAGTTTTTGTTGTGGGGTGTACTCATTTTTGCGCCACCCTAATTTGAGTAAAACTGAAAAATGTGTAATCTAAGTTATATTATTATCCTTACTTTCACGTTATAAGTTAAACAGATGTTATATTAAACTTTGTCTAGTCAACATTTTGGAAATTGTTTGTATTTATTGAGAAATTGTTTAAAAGGTTACTTTTTAAAGGGGGTGCACTCATTTACGCTCAGCACTGTACGTGACATACACTCGGATCATACCGTACGATTACGGAAGACTTTGGTGGACAATTTTGAATTTATTTTGGGTTTTCCGAAATCAATACAGGATCAAAAATATACACACAGCATGCCTGATATTTGGTTAAACGTCCCTTTGGTTCACCATCAACACGCTTCTGTCAAAACTCTGGTTGGATATTTGACCAATCTTCTTGACAGACCCGGCTTTTAAGCACAGCCCACATGTTTCTCATCAGGACTTGTTTTAACCTTAACGTTAGCCTGCTTCATCCTCCATTACCAGCTTTGATGTGTCTTTGGGGCCATTAGTCTGTTGGAACACCCAGTTGTGTCCAAGTTTCTGATGGTTTGATGCAGGGTTTTTTCTAGAAAAATTTACTATGAGGGCGCTCACCATGGCGAGGGAGCGAAGCGGGAGGGGGGGAATGGTGCCGGTTGTCCCGCCCCGCCGTGCAAAGCCTTTGAAAAATGCTCCAATGGGACATTCTGAGGCTATCTGAGAGGGAAATTGTAACAAATTGTCTGTCAACATTGAAAAAGAAAGAAGTAATCATCTTCTGCCCCGGACAGTCTTTGGCTTTCTTCCGTTTCGTGCCGCGGGATGACATCTTTAAATGCCCAAGTGTCAACAAAAACAACTCGCGAACTACTTCTGTCAAAAGCTCCCACGCCGGTGGGTGAAAGGTCATTCAGTCTCGAGAAATCTCGCTCTACAAGTCAGCTGACCTTGTATGTAACCCATGTCAAATCTCGCGAGAGCAGCCGCGACAAGTAAACAACTAAACAACATGGCGTCTCAGTCTGGAAAACGCCGATTCGGATTGTTTTTGCACCATCTGGCGGTGTATCTACTATGATTGGAATATTTTTGGAGCAATTATAACGTATTTGATGATCAGACACATTGTCACGTAGTGTTGCTGGGATGTTTTCACGGAGTCGGTAAGGGGGCGCACGCCGAGAGTAAGAGGGCGCAGCGCCCCTGTTCCCCCGTTTAGACGAAAGCCTGGTTTGATGTTATACTGAAGAATTCTGAGGTTCTTCATGATTGCATTCACTTTGTGCAATGCCTGAGTATGACGCTGCTACCGCCACCATGCTTCACAGTTCCTCTGGCCAAGCAACTCAATCTTTGCATCATCTGACCATAAAACTTTCCATCCGAAGGCTTTTTCTGTGTCCACGTAGTCAGCTGCAAGCTTTATTCAAGCTTGAAGGTGCTGATTTTGGAGCAGGAACTTCTTTGTACAACAGCCTCTCAGTTCATGGTGATGTAAGACTTGCTTGACTGCACCCAGTGTTCCAGCAACTTCCAGTCCATGGCAGGACTGGGCTTTGGTGGTTCGTGACCATCCAAACCAATTTTTTTTTTCAGCTGAGGGGGACAGTTTGGGTGGTCTTCCAGCAAAGTGGCTCCACTTCCCAATGGACTTGTACTTACACACAATTGTTTGAATTATCTTGAAATCTGCTGTGGTTTCGAAATGACACCAAGAGACTTTCCTGTGTGTGCAAATCTATGATCCTTTTTCAGATCTGCACTGAGCTCCTGGGACTTTCCCATTGGTCAATCCAGTGAGTGCTGTCAAAACAACCCTTTTTATGTCGTGCACAGAGAAGAGACCAGCTGTCATGATAGCTAACAGGAAGTTAAGAGGACTTGGCAAGTTAAGACATTTTAGATCTTTCAGCACCACTGAATTAATAATCTAAGTGGGCGTATTATATATATATATATTTTTTTTGACCCTGCGTTTTCAGAAAACCCAAAATAAATTCAAACTTGTGCTCTAAATTATTTTTTTCCTTATTAAAGATCCACATTTTACAATCATTCTGATACAGAAAAGGAACAGTTCGAAGAAATCACTGAAAGCCCGATACTGCCATGACACTCTTGCTCCTGCAAGTAAACTTCTGACTGCAACTGTACATCAATTAGCGTTGTCGTCGAGTCACTAAACCGAGTCTGTGTCCAGTCTCGAATCCCCCGTGTTCAAGTCCGAGTCAAGTCCAAGTCAAGTCCAAGTCATTCCGCACCATGTGACGGTGTCCGTTTCAGCGCCATTAACATGAGTTTGCTCCTGAACAGGTGAATGTGCTTCTCTTCATCAGGGAGTGTGAAGTATTCTGTCAGAGACGGTTGGGAGACGGATGTAAGTGCAGAAGGTGTGTTTATTAATACAAGTGAAGACTGTAAACAATCCAAAACGGCAGGCAAAATCGTAAAACAGTGAAACGGGCGACAGGTCGAGCGAGGCACAAACAGGCTATTGTAGACTCGGCAGAATCGAAGACGAGAAACAGGGATCAGGAAACCAAACGAGGAAGTAAGGCTTGGTAACGTGACAGAAATGCAACTCAATACTTCGCAAAGTAAGTGCGTTTTCACAGTTTTTATATTGACATGCTGACTGCACCTTAATCCTGTGCAGGCGTGAGTCTTTTACGGTGTGCGCGCTGTCCGGAGCGCCCCCGAGAGTCTATCTGATGCACGCGCCAAGGCGCGCAGGTGCACGAAATTAGTATCAAGATTAATGTAGATATAAATATCCAGTGCCAAATTATTAAGACGTTACAAAAAATAAAGAAAAATCCGAGTCTCCAATTTACGAGTCCGAATGCAGACTTCTGCACAAGTCCGAGTCAAGTCACGAGTCCGAGTCCTGGATTCGAGTACAGTCAAACCTCGGGTCACGAACGTCCCTATTCGCGAACAAATCGGGCTACGAACACCATTTCCGAACAAATTTTGCTCCAATTTGCGAACGCACAAACTGGCGGGCTTCCGCACCACGCGAGGCGTGCGGCAGCATCAGTTGCACTCAAGGTGGCGTGCTGTGATCATTGTTCGTTATTGTGTTGTGTTGATACAATTTCTTTTTGGCTTTTTGCATTAAATTAACCCTCATTATGGCTCTCAAGAAAGGGAAAAGTGTTCGTTCTCCTCCTCCTCCATCCACGTGTGCCAGCAACTATCAACCAAAGGTAAAGTGTACTGTACAATTACGTTTTATTTTAGCATTGCTGTATTTTTCTATAATTAAGGTTATCTTTAATTCCTTTCTGTATGTTTTTCCACACATAAACCCATAAAAAGTTACAAAAAACCCCCTACGTTTCTGGGGCCGGTGAACGGATTAATTGGATTTACGTTCATTTCAACGGGAAAAATCAATTCGGTTCGCGAACTGAGTCAAAGAACGAATTAAGTTCGTAACCCGAGGTACCACTGTACTACAAGCCTGATATCAAGTGTGTACCTCGTCAAAAGTGCAACTGATGCTCGATTATGATCAAATCTTCAATTGTGACACATTTCACCAAAACATCAATAATTTATCAATCAATCCAAAAACCAGTCGTGTATGAGCTCAGACCCGTTACCTGGAAGGCGATGCCCACGTTGCGGCCGTACTGATAGGCGATCTCGTGCACCTCGGGGTCAGAGTTCACCAGAATGGAAACCTGCAGTTCAGGAGAAAGGAAAAGGGGACATGTTGGACTCGTCCTCGTCTGCATGGCGTTATTCCTGAGGACAGAACGTACATACTGCTTTACAGCTGTTCGCGATCAGACTCGCCGTCTTCTTAAACGTTTTCTCGAGGTAGTGCTTGAATCGCTCGTTCTCGTTCTCTTTGGAGCCCAGCTGCATGAATTCGCCTGTGAGGACGGAGAGGATTTAGCATCTGGTTGGCTTTCATTCGCAACGTTAGTGTTTAAGTGGAGACGTTCTTTCTTTCTCTCACGCACGCCGTACCTCTTACCAGATCCTCGATGACTTGAGAGAGCACGGACACGACGGTGGTGTTGCCGATGCGTGCGAGTGCCATGGACGCTGCAGAGAGAATGAAATCTCCAGCCAAGATGGCCTTCACACACACAATGTCACGACAGTTAATCCACCTGAACACACTCGCCTTTCCCAAACACATGAAGAGAGAAGCCCCTGAACGCACTCACCTTTTTCTCCCCCCACACCTCATTGATCGTGGTTTTTCCTCGCCTTGTATCTGCACCGTCGATGACATCATCGTGTACCAAGCTGGCCGTGTGGATCATCTCGGAGATCATGGCGATGGAGCGCTGGGCCGGGAGCAGATCCCTGACACGCAGTGAGACAACACGGACACGGTGATGTCAGCCTGATCGCTTGTTCCGACAAAATCATGATGTTTTACTTTGAATAAAAATCCAACAAAATATATTCAAGTTTTGCAGGGTTCCCACAGTTTTTCAGGCTTCTTTTTTAATGACTTTTAAGGACCAATTTTCATTTTTTTAAGGACCCAATGACCAAAACTGAATATCACTGGTGTGAAATTGCCTATGGAGCACTTGCATGTGACGTCACAGCCGATCCAGATTGTGACAGACGCCACCTTGTCGGTCAAACGCCATATTCCGCCTTCTACTTCTACTTTTTCTTCTGGAAAAACCTACTATATACACAATTCTACTACAACGGCTGCGGCTACAAGCTCTCCCTACCTGTGCACGTTTTTTATGTTTTTTGTGTGTATTTTTGCGTGTTGTTCGTCTGTACCGGACTTCAATATCCACTACAACCGTATGGACTTACTGGACATTGGTTTCCAGCAGAAAATGACGGTTTGTAGCGATTTCCATCGCATGCACAACATTCCGGACGAGGAAAAAAAATAAATTCCGGACGAGATAGTGAGACCAGCGGGGTCTCCGTGGATTGTTATCGGAAGCAAAGCGAAGGAGGCGGCGCCGGGAGCAAAAGCGAGGCTGCAGAGCCGGCCTGTTGACTAAGCTCAGAAAACAGCCACTCAAACCTCCACTGCCAAGCCTCTACCTCTCCAACGCCAGATCCATGTAAACAAGACGGATGATTTGGAATTACAGCTGGAATTACCTTATTCTATTCTATAATCGGCTGGTCAGTGCTATACTCAATACTTAAGTGACTTACCCATCCAGTGAGGATTGTTATTTTCTTGTTTACAAGATGCCACATCTGAGTCGCTGACAAATCCTGAATTTCTGTAAAGATAACTGTCCAGAGATTTATAAGCACGCAGTGCTTCACCACTGAACAGCGAGGGAAAGTTAATGAGGTAATTATACACGTCCGGGTATTCCGCTGGCAGTTCAAAATCCGGTCGTGAAAACTCCGTCCGGAAAGCCATAAGGGTCACTAATCTGTAGATCGTTTATTTTAGACATATATCTAGTTATCTGTTCATTAGAAAAATGAGCCGTGTAGTCCGTCGGTTGAAATTGATCCATTCTGTACACGAGTGCAGCAGTATTCAGCTGTGCTGTTGACCGACAAGATGGCGGCTGTGTACTTTCCGGTCACGTGACTGCAAGATCTCTATTGTAACAATCACTTGCTTGTTTTCTTTATGACTCTTAAAGGACCTTTCTTGACCAAATCTTGCAACAAGTGCAGCGATTCCTGATATGTCTGATATTTAAAACGATTTTAAGAAAACCTCAACGGTGGGTGAGGAAATGGTTAGTGGCTAAAAATAAAAAATATAAAGAAATTAGAGTAAAATTTATTTCACAAGATTTTCATTTTGTTCAGGAACAATTGAAACTAAAAGTATTAAATTGACACAGGGTGGCCCAGAACCCCCCCCCTTTGCTATTCTTATGTTATGGAATAAATTTTCTAATGAGTCTGCAGGTTTCTATACATGTTATAGACAGATTGAAAGTCGTATGTTTTGTTAATCCATGTTTCCATTAATACGCATCAATGGCAGGCGACCGAGCTGATACAAAGTAGTCACGTGACCCTGTTCGGGACTGATCCCGAACAGCGCCACGTGGTTCCGGGCTATTCTCAAAAGCAGACACCAGGGGTCGCCACTATACACTTTGTTCAGCCCCTGACCGCTAGTGCAGTTCGCCTGTGAAACAGGGTCATTTGCGCGAATCGGGGCAGCGGGAACAGCGTTTTCGGAAATTAAAAATGTGTTATTAGAAGGGAGACGAAAAAAAACCCCTGATTTTTAAGGACTTGTATTGACTAACAGATTTTCATCAATTTTATGGATAATTAAGTACTTAATTTTACAAATTCATTTTTTTAGGACTTTTATGGACTTTAAGGGCCTGTACGAACACTGTTTTGATCAATAACGATAGAGTACTACTACTCATAGATGTCAAAGAGAAATTATTAATAAATAAATAAATAAATAAATAAATAAATAAAAATCAATCTGCTTGGGTCAGCTGATTGTTGTGATCAAACACACGTGTTTAAAAAAAAAAAAATTTTAAAAACATAACTGCTCCATTAAAAACTGCAAATTTCATACAAAGTTGAAAGAAATAAAATCTCCCGTAAGCACTGTTCTGGTTACTGGGTGTGTGCTACACATCCCTCTTCCTTCACTGCTGCGTGCTGATTGGCGGAATCCATGTTCAACAACTCGGCAGCATTTTTTTTTTTTTTTAACTTTAACACCAAAAGTAGTATCGAGGTTTTTCAGTGTTGGAACAGAAGTGGCAAAAAGTGGGTTCAAATCACACCAAAACGTCTCTTTTTTTTAAAGCTATCTTCCTTTGCATTTTGTTGTGGATTCTGTATCACCTACTTAAGATATAAAACGTTCACAGAATTTATAGCACATTTTTATAACTAAACTAAACTTTCAGTGAAGTTTAATGCAAAAGAAAAAAAAAACCTCACAGAAATTTAGAAAAAAATTCATTTCAGCAAGCAGGGTATCATACAGTATAGGACCGATATGAAACGTTCCTCAAACGTGTGTATATTGAAGTATTTGCCGTGTGTTTAGCGACTCTGGTGCTAATTTTTATTTGTTGATAAAGAGAGTTATAATAGAATTTAGTGTAACTTGTAAATCCAGTGACTTCACATTGTAATTTTGGACTTGATTAAATAATAATGTTGTCAAGTTAATTAGTCATTATTACTTATTTGTGATGTAATGGTAATGCGCCTTGTGCCATGGGTCGCTTTTCATCTAGTTTGACGGCTCCATCAGGCCCTCAAATCACTTACATTTAAAAAAAAAAAAAGTCCCATAGCGTTGTATTCCTTTACGTTATCTGATCGTGAATGAGAAACGCTCATCTTTTTAATATCCTCGTACAGACTGTTCAGATCCTCCTGTACGAGCCAAATATATAAAAATAATTTAAATAAAATATACATCAGATCCATTATGAACGATAGAGGAGTACTACTCATGGACGTCAAAGAGAAATTGTTGAAATAAATAAATCTGCTTGGGTCAGCTGATTGTTGTGATCAAACCACGTGTGTTTTCAACAGTGGAGTTGACAGTGTGCCCTCTAGTGGACGAACTATGCAATGACAACATTCAAAACATGGCTGAAGGATCATCATGTGTGTCTTGGTTTCTTTTTAACGACCGTTTATAGACGCAGATACAGATTTATCACCAATTAGCTCATATTTATCAGCTAAATCAGCACTGATTTATTGGTCAGGCTCTATTTTTATAGCAGTCTCTCTCTCTCACACACACACACACGCGCCTGAGAGTGATGGATAAGAAAACTCACCCGTCTCTGTTACTGTGAACGTTGCAGGCTCGAGCCATTAACATGATGATCATGGGTCGAAAAGCTTTTCCCTTCCCATCAAAGTAATAATCGCACAGTGCTTTCAGCTCCGCTTTGGACACGAGTAGCTGCTGGAGCGCGCACACACACACACACACACACACGTTAATGATTGCAAAATAAAGACACAGTGTCAATGGCATGCTGATTTGCTTCTGAATAAAACATCAAGATTGACAGAAAGAACAAGTGAACAAAAGAATCACACCATCATGTTGTTGATTATTTTTCTCTAACAGTTCCATAAGTAAGTTGTGGAACTCTCTACCAGCATCTGTATTTCCCATTGCTCCAAATAGGGCTGTGCGATGTCCCCTTAATTGGCATCGACGATGTTTACAGTGCAAACATCGTGATGGACGATGATATCGGGGGGGGGGGGGGGGGGGGGGGATTTTAATACCACGTTATTAAATATATTATTATTATTATTATTATTATTATTAAAAGTATTAGATACTCATCCGAGGCTTTGGCACGTAAAGGAAAAAAAGCGCTAGGTGATGTGGAATATTTGGCCTTGACAACGGATATGTGGTCCAGCTGCAACATGATGCCCTATATGTCAGCTACCGTACATTATGTGGAGTCCAAATGCCTGCAGACGAGTTTCATGCCAGAGACACATTCAGCGGACAATTTAGAAGACGCATTGCGCGAGACACTTGCCGAATGGAAAATAGAGGAGAAAAAGATCGCCTGTATAACAACGGGGCGAATATTGTCGCAGCCATCAGGCAATTGAAATGGCCATGGTTAAGTTGTTTTGGGCATAATTTGAACCTGGCCATAACCAACTCGCTTGCGCAACAGAGGGCCAGTACAGACCGAGCGTTTGGAGTTTGCCGAGCAGTCAACACTGCGTTTGCGCACAGCTGGCTTCGGAGAAATGAGCTGCGCAAAGCGCAGGTGGAAACGAACCTCCCCGAGCACTCACTGATCACGGCAAGATATTAATCTGCTCTAACAATGAAAGACTAGTATTCAAACTATGAGAAGAAACTACACTTAAGCTATTACTCATTGTTTATTTACACCATATCAATTGAAGATGCGTTTCGGCCTTTAGTGCGCACTTGAACGCGCAAATTTTTCCAATTTATTAGTGTTTGAATTATTGCACCAGCTTTTAAAATCATGATTTAATATTGTTTTTTTTTTTTACTGTCTTTACATTTATCAGAATCACCTTCATTCTTCCATTTGGTTTGACATTATGGCTTAGAGTGGACCATTTTGTGTCTGAAAGTAGGCCTATTTACCAGATTAAAGTTATCTGACTTCTGCCGAAGTCTGCGCTTCACTGCCGTTTGATAAGGTGCAATATTTCCCGACTGAAGTCGTTAATAGTGGCTATTTGTTTGAACAACATGACAAATTTTACATTAAAAGTATAGTGTAGGCTAAAAAATGAAGTCAAAATTTATTATTAGTAGCATACTGTATGTGTAACCACGTTATGTTCACTAGCACGTCCCTGCACCATAGCCTACGTGAACAAGCGGTAATAGGATATTACTTTATAATGATTTATATAATTATATATATATATATATATATATATATATATATATATATATATATATATGTTATATAATATATTTATATATTAAACAAAACTAACTAACTAAACTAACAAAAAACTAACTTTTTAGGTTAAATAGGCCCAGATGATACCGTATATGCATGTTTATGACAGGAGGGGGCGTGGTATCACGATGGTGGCTCTCCATCGTGATGGATGACCACCATCGTCGATGGACGATGGCATCGTCCATCGGCACAGCCCTAGCTCCAAATATGGATGCATTTAAGACAGCTACTACTGTATATTTTCAGACTTAATTAAATAATAATGTTGTCAAGTTAGTTAGTAATTATTGCTTATTTGTGATGTAATAGTAATGCGCCTTGTGCCATGGGTCGCTATTCATCTAGTTTGATGGCTCCATCAGGCCCTTGAATCACTCGCAAAAAAAAATTAAAATAATAATAACCCGTAGTGTTTTTATTCCTTGACATTATCTGATCATGAATGAGAAACGCTCACCTTTTTAATATCCTCGTAGAGATTGTTCAGATCCTCCTGTACGAGTGAAAACGGATCTTTTAACTTTGCATCACTGTGAACCCGACAGCAGCAGGTCGGGGCGGCGGGGGAAAGAAAACCACTCCTGTACCTGGATGATAAAGGAGACACACACCTGTTATACTGAGAAACACTAACACACTGGGACTGTGTGTGCGCGAGCGCTCATCTGGGGTAATACTGACCGTGGAAAAAAGCTGGGCCTGAGTGAGGTGTGTGTGTGTCTGACAGGAAGCAGCACCTGGACACAGGAATATTCAGAGTATGAGAGTGTTCAGGATGTGGAGGTTCACTCCATCACTGACCATCAACACAGCAATGGAGGCACATTAACTAACTAACTCACCAACTAACCAACCTCACTAACTCACCTCCCTAACCTCACCCACTAACTAACCTCACTCACCAACTAACCTTACTCACTCATTCACTCTAACCTCCCTAATGCACTCACCTCACTCACTAATTAACTAACCTCACTCACTCCTCACCAACTAACTAACTAACCAATCTCACTCACTAACTCACCAATTAACCTTACCTACTAACTCACTAACCTCACTCACTAACTCACCCACTAACTAACCTCACTCACTCCTCACCAACTCACTCACTAACTCACCAATTAGCCTTACCTACCAACTCACTAACCTCACTCACCCACTAACCAATTAACTAACCTCACTCACCACTGTCACTAACTTACTTACCAACTCACCTCACTAACTCACCCACTAACCTCACTCAGTTACTAACTCACTCAACTCACTCACTAACCTCACCCACCCACCCACTAACCAACCTCACTCACCCACTAACTAACCTCACTATCTAACCTCACTCACCCACTAACTAACCTCACTCACCCCGCTAACTAACCTCACTCACCCCGCTAACTAACCTCACTCACCCCGCTAACTAACCTCACTCACCCCGCCAACTAACCTCACTCACCCCGCCAACTAACCCCGCTAACTAACCTCACCCCGCTAACTAACCTCACTCACCCACCAACTAACCCCGCTAACTAACCTCACTCACCCCGCTAACTAACCCCGCTAACTAACCTCACCCCGCTAACTAACCTCACTCACCCACCAACTAACCCCGCTAACTAACCTCACTCACCCCGCCAACTAACCTCACTCGCCCCGCCAACTAACCTCACTCGCCCCGCCAACTAACCTCACTCGCCCCGCCAACTAACCTCACTCGCCCCGCCAACTAACCTCACCAACCTCACCAACTAACCTCACCCCGCTAACTAACCTCACTCACCCCACTAACTAACCTCACTCACCCCACTAACTAACCTCACCAACTAACCTCACCCCACTAACTAACCTCACTATCTAACCTCACTCACCCACTAACTAACCTCACTCACCCCGCTAACTAACCTCACTCACCCCGCTAACTAACCTCACTCACCCCACCAACTAACCCCGCTAACTAACCTCACCCCGCTAACTAACCTCACTCACCCACCAACTAACCCCGCTAACTAACCTCACTCACCCCGCTAACTAACCTCACTCACCCACCAACTAACCCCGCCAACTAACCTCACTCGCCCCGCCAACTAACCTCACTCGCCCCGCCAACTAACCTCACTCGCCCCGCCAACTAACCTCACCAACCTCACCAACTAACCTCACCCCGCTAACTAACCTCACTCACCCCACTAACTAACCTCACTCACCCCACTAACTAACCTCACCAACTAACCTCACCCCACTAACTAACCTCACTATCTAACCTCACTCACCCACTAACTAACCTCACTCACCCCGCTAACTAACCTCACTCACCCCGCTAACTAACCTCACTCACCCCGCTAACTAACCTCACTCACCTCGCCAACTAACCCCGCTAACTAACCTCACCCCGCTAACTAACCTCACTCACCCACCAACTAACCTCGCTAACTAACCTCACTCACCCCGCCAACTAACCTCACTCGCCCCGCCAACTAACCTCACTCGCCCCGCCAACTAACCTCACTCGCCCCGCCAACTAACCTCACTAACTAACCTCACTCACCCCGCTAACTAACCTCACTCACCCCGCTAACTAACCTCACCAACTAACCAACCTCACCAACTAACCTCACCCCGCTAACTAACCTCACTCACCCCACTAACTAACCTCACCAACTAACCTCACCCCACTAACTAACCTCACTCACCCCGCTAACTAACCTCACTCACCCACTCTGCATGGGCAAACCTGAGCTTTAATGGTGCAATTAAACTCTAAGAGTGTGTGAGTGTAACTCAGATCAGGAGCTGAGCCACGCCCACTCAGTGACCTTCTCTTCTCTCCACTCCTCGTGTGTGTGTGTGTGTTTATTCCTCATACCTCTTTAACTAAACACCCAGCCCTGGTTCCGGTTCCAGTCTCGGTTCCTCTGTCCCCAGCAGTCACCGGTCTCCGGTTCGCCCCACAAACAGCGTCTATCACCCCTGCAACTCCCCCCGGCCCCCTCCAGCAGCGCCTCCACTGCGCCGCCATGTTGCCTTCACACCGGAGGACCGGTGCAGTGCTCGTGCCCTCTCTCTCTCTCTCCCCGCTTCCTGCTGCATCAGGACCCCGGGGCAGCCCTCACTCCCGCCTGAACAAAAACCCCTCACGTGTGAGACACTTCACTCGATATTGTTACCTGTTAAATATTACATTATACACATAGCACATATTTACTGGTTGTTTTTTTTATGTGATTTATAATACAACAGCATTGACAACATAAACGATATATATTACATCATATATCATCTGTGAAAACACTTCCTTGTATTTTTCTGAATGTTCTCCTAAAGCTGTATTAAGAAAAACAAAGACTCAGTAGAATAGCTAAACAATGCTAATAATGTTCCAAATAATATTACAGATATTTTATTTATCTTTGTGATAAATTTGTACGTAATAAGCAATATAACTATTCAAACCTTTTGTTTATTTATTATCAATTAATATTACAGATAATATTCAACACGGTCATTCTCCACAAACTGTCCACACGTGGTTTGCACCCCACCCTCTGTGACTGGCTCCTCGACTTCCTGACTGGCAGGCCCCAGACTGGCAGGATTGGTAACAGGACTTCAACCAGCATCATCACAAACATTGGCACCCCACAGGGATGCGTCCTCAGCCCCATCCTCTACCCTGTTCACCCACGACTGTGTCGCCTCCCGCAAGGACAACATCATCCTGAAGTTCGCGGACGACACCGCAGTGATAGGACGCATCACTGGCGGAGACAAAGCGGCCTACAGGAGCGAGGTGGCCAGTCTGGTGTCATGGTATGAGGACGACAACCTCACCCTCAACACGGATAAGACGAAGGAGATGATAGTGGACATGAGGAAGGAGAGGAGACCTCATCGGCCACTGTTCATCCGGGAGCTTGAGGTGGAGAGGGCGAGCAGCTTCAAATACCTGGGTGTTCACATCAGTGAGGACCTCACATGGACACTCAACACCACACAGCTGGTTAGGAAGGCTCAACAGCGACTGTACTTTCTGAGGAGGCTGAGGAAGTTTGGTATGTCAACCAAGATCCTCAGCAGCTTCTACAGCTGCGTGATTGAGAGCATCCTGACCAACTGCATCACTGTGCAGTACGTCAGCACTACGGCTATGGCCCGCAAACGCCTGCAGATGGTGGTGAAGACTGCCGAAAGGATCACCAAAACTCCACTGCCCTCTCTGCAGAGCATCTACCACCGCAGAGTCCACAGGAGAGCTGCCTCCATCCTCACAGACGCCACCCACCCCCAGCACGGACTGTTCACACTTCTACCCTCAGGCCGGAGGTACAGAAGTGTGAAATGTAAGACTGTCAGACTAAAGAACTCGTTCTTTCCCACCGCCGTCAGACTCCTGAACAGCTGACAGGAGTCTATAACCATGGACTACCTCCCTGTAAACTGTCCTTGACTGTTTACATCTGTTTACATTTGTTTGCACATTACTGCCCTTTTTGCTGCTACGTCCAATCATTGCCTTATTTTTGTATTACACTATACTGGGTGTTTCCTGCTTTTTGGTTTTTTTTGCTTTTATTTTGTATTATTTCTTCCGCCTATTTATTTATTTGTATCTGTAATCGGCATTCATGGTAGACAGCAAACTAAGAATTTCATTGTGCAAGAGGACATGTCCTTACTGTGCATATGACAATAAACACTTTGAACTTGAATTATCATTTTTTAAAACTATTAGAGCATCACCTCTCATCATCAACAACAACAATATGATTTTATTTGAATGTAATAAACAATTTAGAGACGTTATTTAAACTTTTAATGTATTTCTCTTTTCAAGCCGCATGTTAGATTTGGCACAGTTTTACGCCGGATACCCTTCCTGACGCAACCCTCTCCAATTTATCTGGGCTTGGGACCGGCACCAAGAGTACGCTTATGCACCCCCAGTGGCTGGATTAATGTGGCGTTCCTAACAAGATTGTTTAATAAGATCCTAGAGAATGAGAAAATGCCAAATGAATGGAGAAAGAGTGTGCTAGTCCCAATATACAAGAATAAGGGCAATGTACAGAGCTGCAGTAATTACAGAGGAATAAAATTGATGAGCCACACCATGAAGCTATGGGAAAGGGTATTGGAGGCGAGATTGTGAAGAGAGGTAGCAATCTGTGAACAGCAGTACGGGTTTATGCCAAGGAAGAGCACGTCGGATGCAATTTTTGCTTTAAGGATGTTAATGGAGAAGTACAGGGAAGGCCAGAGAAAGCTACATTGTGTGTTTGAAGACCTGGAGAAGGCATATGATAGAGTGCCGAGAGATGAGTTATGGTATTGTATGAGAAAGTGTGGAGTGAATGAGAAGTATATTAGAGGGGTGAGAACAGTGAAACAGCAGTGAGGTGTGCAGTTGGAACGACTGAATGGTTCAAGGTGAAGGTGGGACTCCATCAAGGATCTGCTTTGAGTCCTTTCTTGTTTGCCATAGTGATGGATAGCTTGACGGACGAAATGAGGCAAGAGTCGCCATGGAACATGAAGTTTGCGGATGATATTGTGATATGTGGTGAAAGGAGGTTGAGCTGGGTTTGGAGAGATGGAGGGACGCATTGGAACGAAGAGGAATGAAGGTGAACAGGAGCAAAACAGAATACATGTGCATCAATGAGAATGGGGATGAGAGTGTAGTGAAGATGCAAGGACCAGACGTAAAGAAAGTTGGTGAATTCAAGTACCCGGGGTCAATTGTGCAGGAAAATGGGGGCTGCGATAGTGAGGTGAGAAAGACAGGGAGTGCAGGCAGGGTGGAGCAGCTGGAGAAGGATTTCGGGAGTCATTTGTGATCGGAAAGTCCCAGCAAAAGTGAAAGGTAAGACGTATAAGACAATAGTGAGACCAGCTGTGATGTATGGATTGGAGACCGTACCCTTAACGAAGAGACAGGAGGCAAAGTTGGAGGTGGCGGAGTTGAGGATGTTAAGGTTTGCGATGGGAGGTTGGACAGGATAAGGAACGAGCACATCAGAGGGACAGAACATGTGGAGAGCTTGGGAATTAAGCTCAGAGAGATGAGACTGAGATGGTATGGGCACATCCTGTTGGAAGGAGGATGTTGAGGATGGAACTGCCAGGCACACGAAAACGAGGAAGGCCAAAGAGGAGATACATGGATGTGGTGAGAGAGGACATGAAAGTGGTAGAGAAGGATGCGGAAGACAGGGAGCAATGGAGACGAAAGATCCGCTGTGGCGACCCCTAATCAGGAGCAGCCAAAAGAAGAAGAAGAAGATTTAAACCTTTAATGGATCTATTTAAAAGTGGCTCATTAGTAGCTCGGTTAATTAGCAACTTTATTTCTGTTACTATCCAAATATCACCTGTCAGCAACATTTATTATTTATTAATATTTACTAATAACATATACTATCTAGGCGGCACGGCGGTGTAGTGATTAGTGCTGTCGCCTCACAGCAAGAAGGTCCGGGTTCAAGCCCCGTGGCCGGCGAGGGCCTTTCTGTGTGGAGTTTGCATGTTCTCCCCGTGTCTGCGTGGGTTTCCTCCGGGTGCTCCGGTTTCCCCCACAGTCCAAAGACATGCAGGTTAGGTTAACTGGTGACTCTAAATTGACCGTAGGTGTGAATGTGAGTGTGAATGGTTGTCTGTGTCTATGTGTCAGCCCTGTGATGACCTGGCGACTTGTCCAGGGTGTACCCCGCCTTTCGCCCGTAGTCAGCTGGGATAGGCTCCAGCTTGCCTGCGACCCTGTAGAACAGGATAAAGCGGCTAGAGATAATGAGATGAGATATAATTTAAACAGGCAAATGAACATCTACCTATAAATCCCTGCAAAGGTCCATCAGCGGGATGCAGGATGTAGAACTGATGCACTTTCCAACAGCACACTGGACCGATTATGGTAGAGGGATAAATGTGACGTGCAACCCGGAAGTGCTTTTAGTGATAAACAGAAGAGAAGTGGATTTGTTTTTACTGCGTTTATTTGTTTTGAACAATGAAATCGTGAACATTGTTAAAGATCTACGTTGTTGCAGCTTTAAGTAGTGACTGTATAACGCGTTTTGGTGTCTTTAATGTGTGACTGAGTGAGAATTGTGATGTTAAAGCTCACCATCAGTGTGTGTGTGTGTGTGTTTGCTGTAGTAGAGACTCAGGGCTGCTGTGATGGTTCAGGAGTGTGTGAGAATAATATAGAGTTATTTACGAACAGAAGGGTTTGTGAGATCTGTATTAAAAACTGGGATGATGATGATGAGGAGGAGGAGGAGGAAGATGAGGATGAGGGTTTTAATCCTCCTCCTAGACATGAACTGAAACTTTCAGCTCAAAAACT
Organism: Neoarius graeffei; assembly: GCF_027579695.1. Classification (NCBI taxonomy): domain Eukaryota; kingdom Metazoa; phylum Chordata; class Actinopteri; order Siluriformes; family Ariidae; genus Neoarius; species Neoarius graeffei. Next base: position 96,913,402 of record NC_083573.1, read on the forward strand.
GTTAGGTAGGAAATAAACAAACAAATAACAAGCTAGTAATAATAATAATAATAACATTATTAGTGAGGTGAGAAAGAGAGAGAGCGCAGGCAGGGGAAGGATTTCGGGAGTCATTTGTGTCCCAGCAAAAGTGAAAGGTAAGATGTATAAGACAGTAGTGAGACCGGCTGTGATGTACGGATTGGAGACCGTACCCTTAACGAAGAGACAGGAGGCAAAGTTGGAGGTGGCGGAGTTGAGGATGTTAAGGTTTGCGATGGGAGGTTGGACAGGATAAGGAACGAGCACATCAGAAGGACAGCACATGTGGAGAGCTTGGGAATTAAGCTCAGAGAGATGAGACTGAGATGGTACGGGCACATCCTGAGAAGAGATGTTGAGGATGGAGCTGCCAGGCACACGAAAACGAAGAAGGCCAAAGAGGAGATACATGGATGGATCTCCCTGTATTCCTCATCCTTCTCTACCACACCTGTCACTTTCATGTCCTCTCTCACCACATCCATGTATCTCCTCTTTGGCCTTCGTCATTTTCGTTTACCTGGCAGCTCCATCCTCAGCATTCTCCAATGGAGACGAAAGATCCGCTGTGGCGACCTCTAATCAGGAGCAGCCAAAAGAAGAAGAAGATTTATATTTATTTATACTACGCATGTTTGTTATCGGGGCGGCACGGTGGTGTAGTGGTTAGCGCTGTCGCCTCACAGCAAGAAGGTCCGGGTTCGAGCCCCGTGGCCGGCGAGGGCCTTTCTGTGCGGAGTTTGCATGTTCTCCCCGTGTCCGCGTGGGTTTCCTCCGGGTGCTCCGGTTTCCCCCACAGTCCAAAGACATGCAGGTTAGGTTAACTGGTGACTCTAAATTGACCGTAGGTGTGAATGTGAGTGTGAATGGTTGTCTGTGTCTATGTGTCAGCCCTGTGATGACCTGGCGACTTGTCCAGGGTGTACCCCGCCTTTCGCCCGTAGTCAGCTGGGATAGGCTCCAGCTTGCCTGCGACCCTGTAGAACAGGATAAAGCGGCTAGAGATAATGAGATGAGATGAGATATTTCCCCTTCGTTTTGATGAGATGAGACTGAGATGGTATGGGCACATCCTGTTGGAAGGAGGATGTTGAGGATGGAGCTGCCAGGCACAGGAAAACGAGGAAAGCCAAAGAGGAGATACATGGATGTGGTGAGAGAGGACATGAAAGTGGTAGAGAAGGATGCGAAAGACAGGGAGCAATGGAGACGAAAGATCCGCTGTGGCGACCCCTAATCGGGAGCAGCCAAAAGAATAAGAAGAAGATGCTGTGTAATATGAAAACAAAAATGATATTGAGATGATATCGTTGTACACAGCGATACTGATGTGTGATATTTTAAAAGAAACTGGTGAAGTTGTGATGCTTCTGTTCTCTTCACTAACCCTGGTTGTGTTTCCATGGTAGTATTTTTTTTCCCCCGCCAAAGTTTTAGGCTGGCGGCACGGTGGTGTAGTGGTTAGCGCTGTCGCCTCACAGCAAGAAGGTCCGGGTTCGAGCCCCGTGGCCGGCGAGGGTCTTTCTGTGTGGAGTTTGCATGTTCTCCCCGTGTCCGCGTGGGTTTCCTCTGGGTGCTCCGGTTTCCCCCACAGTCCAAAGACATGCAGGTTAGGTTAACTGGTGACTCTAAATTGACCGTAGGTGTGAATGTGAGTGTGAATGGTTGTCTGTGTCTATGTGTCAGCCCTGTGATGACCTGGCGACTTGTCCAGGGTGTACCCTGCCTTTCGCCCGTAGTCAGCTGGGATAGGCTCCAGCTTGCCTGCGACCCTGTAGAAGGATAAAGCGGCTAGAGATAATGAGATGAGATGAGATATTTCCCCTTCATTTTGATGAGATGAGACTGAGATGGTATGGGCACATCCTGTTGGAAGGAGGATGTTGAGGATGGAGCTGCCAGGCACAGGAAAACGAGGAAGGCCAAAGAGGAGATACATGGATGTGGTGAGAGAGGACATGAAAGTGGTAGAGAAGGATGCGAAAGACAGGGAGCAATGGAGACGAAAGATCCGCTGTGGCGACCCCTAATCGGGAGCAGCCAAAAGAATAAAAAGAAGATGCTGTGTAATATGAAAACAAAAATGATATTGAGATGATATCATTGTACACAGCGATACTGATGTGTGATATTTTAAAAGAAACTGGTGAAGTTGTGATGCTTCTGTTCTCTTCACTAACCCTGGTTGTGTTTCCATGGTAGTATTTTTTTTCCCCCGCCAAAGTTTTAGGCTCGTTTTGGGACATGGTTATGGGTGGAAAAAGCAAGTCTGTGGGTGCCATTACTTTATAGTATTATTTTTTATTATTAACTGATTATATCACGACATGTCAGTTGTTGGTGTCTGCTATCTTTCTCATCTCACTAGACTGGGATGGACAGGACTTTCCTCAGGATGTGTGCCGATCCTAACAGAGCCGCTTGTTAGGTGTTGTCCGTTCTCTTTGGGTCTACTCCCAGTAAAGCTTGCCTTTCAGTGAGCAGATACTTTCCACCGATCACTACTGGGATCACTTTTGCTTGAGTTTGCAACGTCTTATTCATGTCAGTTGCCAGATTTTGGTATTTAGGCGCCATCTTGGTCTCCTTATCCTTCACTCTAAAATCTCCAGGCACTACCACATCGATGATGATGATGATGATGATGATGGTAGTTTCACTGTTCTTCTTATCTACTACAGCAATATCAGGCCTCTGGGCTTCGATCACGTTATCAATTCTGATGTTGAAATCCTACAGTATCTTCGTTCTCTGATACCGCTTCTGCTCTGTGATCATATCACTTTTTGCCATCCTCATTATTATTATTATTATTATTATTATTATGAAAAGGGGTTGATTTTATAAAAAATACTTCCCTAAAATCTTAAAGCGCAAGAAGGTCTGGGTTCGAGCCCCGTGGCTGGCGAGGGCCTTTCTGTGCGGAGTTTGCATGTTCTCCCCGTGTCCGCGTGGGTTTCCTCCGGGTGCTCCGGTTTCCCCCACAGTCCAAAGACATGCAGGTTAGGTTAACTGGTGACTCTAAATTGACTGTAGGTGTGAATGGTTGTCTGTGTCTATGTGTCAGCCCTGCGATGACCTGGCGACTTGTCCAGGGTGTACCCTGCCTTTCGCCCGTAGTCAGCTGGGATAGGCTCCAGCTTGCCTGCGACCCTGTAGAAGGATAAAGCGGCTAGAGATAATGAGATGAGATGAGATATTTCCCCTTCATTTTGATGAGATGAGACTGAGATGGTATGGGCACATCCTGTTGGAAGGAGGATGTTGAGGATGGAGCTGCCAGGCACAGGAAAACGAGGAAGGCCAAAGAGGAGATACATGGATGTGGTGAGAGAGGACATGAAAGTGGTAGAGAAGGATGCGAAAGACAGGGAGCAATGGAGACGAAAGATCCGCTGTGGCGACCCCTAATCGGGAGCAGCCAAAAGAATAAAAAGAAGATGCTGTGTAATATGAAAACAAAAATGATATTGAGATGATATCATTGTACACAGCGATACTGATGTGTGATATTTTAAAAGAAACTGGTGAAGTTGTGATGCTTCTGTTCTCTTCACTAACCCTGGTTGTGTTTCCATGGTAGTATTTTTTTTCCCCCGCCAAAGTTTTAGGCTCGTTTTGGGACATGGTTATGGGTGGAAAAAGCAAGTCTGTGGGTGCCATTACTTTATAGTATTATTTTTTATTATTAACTGATTATATCACGACATGTCAGTTGTTGGTGTCTGCTATCTTTCTCATCTCACTAGACTGGGATGGACAGGACTTTCCTCAGGATGTGTGCCGATCCTAACAGAGCCGCTTGTTAGGTGTTGTCCGTTCTCTTTGGGTCTACTCCCAGTAAAGCTTGCCTTTCAGTGAGCAGATACTTTCCACCGATCACTACTGGGATCACTTTTGCTTGAGTTTGCAACGTCTTATTCATGTCAGTTGCCAGATTTTGGTATTTAGGCGCCATCTTGGTCTCCTTATCCTTCACTCTAAAATCTCCAGGCACTACCACATCGATGATGATGATGATGATGATGATGGTAGTTTCACTGTTCTTCTTATCTACTACAGCAATATCAGGCCTCTGGGCTTCGATCACGTTATCAATTCTGATGTTGAAATCCTACAGTATCTTCGTTCTCTGATACCGCTTCTGCTCTGTGATCATATCACTTTTTGCCATCCTCATTATTATTATTATTATTATTATTATTATGAAAAGGGGTTGATTTTATAAAAAATACTTCCCTAAAATCTTAAAGCGCAAGAAGGTCTGGGTTCGAGCCCCGTGGCTGGCGAGGGCCTTTCTGTGCGGAGTTTGCATGTTCTCCCCGTGTCTGCGTGGGTTTCCTCCGGGTGCTCCGGTTTCCTCCACAGTCCAAAGACATGCAGGTTAGGTTAACTGGTGACTCTAAATTGACCGTAGGTGTGAATGTGAGTGTGAATGGTTGTCTGTGTCTATGTGTCAGCCCTGTGATGACCTGGCGACTTGTCCAGGGTGTACCCCGCCTTTCGCCCGTAGTCCTAAGAACAGGATAAAGCGGCTACAGATAATGAGATGAGATGAGAAATCTTAAAGCAAATAATTAGAATTAAATCTAATCACTATGCCCAGCACACAAAGACAAAGTGTAAGTGCAGGCAGTGAGTTGACGATGTACACAGCTGTTTCTGTTGTAATTGGATTAGGAACAGTGAAGAACGATTATGGATTTGTTAATATGGCGTATTGGAGATACCGTGAATTAGAAATGTGTGCGCGCCACCGTGAACGTGTTTCCTCGCTGACAAAACAATCAGAAATACAGCTCCGTTTTCTGATGGTCGAAATTTCTGGGCTCGTTTCAGATCTTTCGAGATGGAAACGTTGCTGGAACCTGGTGTCCCTTGTCCTGGAGAACTCCTGGACGTTTTAGTGTGTCCTCTACTTCTTTCCGTGCCCTATTTAAGGATAATGGTAGGAGCAGGGAAAAATGTAAATATGGGCAGGACAGGACAGGGATAGTCCAAGGTCAGGGGTGGAAACCTGTGTTTTACATCAGCTGTAAATCACTTTATTATTTCACTGAGGTCATGATAATTGTTTTACACTATTTAGACCAGATTATTATTGAGTGTATAGTTTACTGTATAACTCTCTGACTTCCTGTGATTGTTTTTTGTTTGAAATCGTCCTCTCCAGCCTCTCTCCCTCTTGATGAAGAGAAGGATAACGCTGTTCGGACGGTGACGAGGTGTGTGTTTTCTCCATCACAGCCCACACCACTGAGAGGGGAGGTTCAGCTCGCTGCTGTATCACAGGTTGAGATCACGCAGTCTCGCTTAACAACTCAACACTTTACACTAAATTTACGACATTACACTGTAACACTCAGTAATCTTGTAAACATCCTGTTTCACTCTAATCTGCCGAGTATGCCAAAAAGATTTCCGTTTTATATCCACTTCACTTCAGTATTTGTGAATGAATAAAAGTACAGAGTAAATTATTCGAGCTTGTTGCCATGAATCTGGAACATTTAATCACCCGCTTGTGACTCGTGTCACGGATGTTCCACAACATTAAGTCTCAGATTCAAAAGTTTGCCATGTTGAGCTCAAGCTAGGCGATATGACAGCGATCTCACACAGCGATCCTCAGAAGCAGCATTTCTACAAAACATGATATATACATATATATTTACACACACACACACACAGGGCGGCACGCTGTCGCCTCACAGCAAGAAGGTCCGGGTTCGAGCCCCGTGGCCGGCGAGGGCCTTTCTGTGTGGAGTTTGCATGTTCTCCCCGTGTCCGCGTGGGTTTCCTCCGGGTGCTCCGGTTTCCCCTACAGTCCAAAGACATGCAGGTTAGGTTAACTGGTGACTCTAAATTGACTGTAGGTGTGAATGTGAGTGTGAATGGTTGTCTGTGTCTATGTGTCAGCCCTGTGATGACCTGGCGACTTGTCCAGGGTGTACCCCGCCTTTCGCCCGTAGTCAGCTGGGATAGGCTCCAGCTTGCCTGTGACCCTGTAGAACAGGATAAAGCAGCTAGAGATAATGAGATGAGAATAAGTACACACGCGCACACACACACACACACACACTGGATGGCGCTGAGGCTTATCCGTCTGGTTTCGAGCTGTTCCTCCATTTTTTTTTCAGGATGTGCTGAAGAACACCTTGGACCTGGACGAGTCTGTGACCCGAAGAGAAGATTTTGTGCAGCGTGTCAGTGGGGTGAAACTGTTTCCTGGTTCCGTGCCTCTCGCTCACAGATACGGAGGCCATCAGGTATTCAGTGGGCTTTAAACTGTGGGTATAATCTTAATCCTATTCCTAATCTTAATCCTATTCCTAATCTATGCCCATTCCTAATCCTAATCTAATCCTGTTCCTAATCTTAATCTTATTCCTAATCTATTTCCATTCCTAATCTTAATCCTAATCTTAATCCTATTCCTAATCTATGCCCATTCCTAATCCTAATCTAATCCTGTTCCTAATCTTAATCTTATTCCTAATCTATTTCCATTCCTAATCTTAATCCTAATCTAATCCTATTTCTAATCTATTCCTCATACGAATCTAATCTTATTCCTAATCTAATCCTATTCCTAATCTAATCTAATCTAATCTGGAGAAAAGTGTTTTTAATGAAATAAAGACTTGCTGAAGTGTATAAGAAAGCTAAAAATGGGCAGTAAAATTCTTGACGTGAGATCTGTCTGTGTCTCATAGAACAGCTTTTTAACCTTAACCCATTAAATCTTATCTTATCTCACAGTTTGGTTACTGGGCGGGGCAGCTGGGAGACGGGCGAGCACATTTACTAGGCGAATACACAAACAGGTTATAATTAAGTAAAATATATTTTTATTTTTCACTCAGTTGCTGGTTCTTTTCTACTTGACACATGTTTAAATACATATTTACATGGTGTCTAACAGAAAGGGTGAGAGATGGGAGCTTCAGCTCAAAGGCTCGGGGAAAACTCCATACTCAAGGTAATGATCATCGCCAGACTTTAAATATGAATGTCTGATGAAGTAATGGAAGCGAGAGTGAAGTTCCTGTCGTGTGTGTGTGTGTGTGTGTGTGTATAGGTCTGGAGATGGGCGTGCAGTGCTGAGATCGTCTGTTCGGGAGTTCCTGTGCAGTGAGGCCATGCACTTCCTCTCTGTCCCCACCAGCAGAGCTCTCAGGTGAACAATAAAACATCACACACACACACACACACACACACACACACACACACACACACACACACACACACAGAGTCCAGGAGCTGAGAGTGATTCAGGAGCTGCAGGACTAAACTAGGAGGCTAAAGTTCATGAACAGATTTTGCTGATGGTTTGAGAGAAGTACAAATCACTATTGGAGGTGTTGCTAGGTGGTTCCTGTTGTACTCCAGGTCATTGCTATGGTGTTATCATATCAGGTCGTTGCTATGGTCTCCTAGTTGGTTGCTAGGTGGTTAATATGATATTTCAGCTAGTTGTTAGATGGTTGTTATGATATTGCTTGGCGGTTGCTATGGTATTAGTGTTTGACAGGCTGTTGCTAGGTGGTTCCTGTTGTCTCTCATCTCATCTCATTATCTGTAGCCGCTTTATCCTGTTCTACAGGGTCGCAGGCAAGCTGGAGCCTATCCCAGCTGACTACGGGCGAAAGGCGGGGTACACCCTGGACAAGTCGCCAGGTCATCACAGGGCTGACACATAGACACAGACAACCATTCACACTCACATTCACACCTACGCTCAATTTAGAGTCACCAGTTAACCTAACCTGCATGTCTTTGGACTGTGGGGGAAACTGGAGCACCTGGAGGAAACCCACGCGGACACGGGGAGAACATGCAAATTCCGCACAGAAAGGCCCTCGCCGGCCACGGGACTCGAACCCGGACCTTCTTGCTGTGAGGCGACAGCGCTAACCACTACACCACCGTGCCGCCGGTTCCTGTTGTACTCCAGGTCTTTGCTGTGGCGTTTATTAGGTGGTTGCTATGGTCTCCCAGTTGATTGCTAGGTGGTTCAAGCAGTTGTTAGGTGGTTGTGATAGGTGTGTTGTGAGGTGGTTCCTGTTGTACTCCAGGTCATTGCTGTGGCGTTTATTAGGTGGTTGCTATGGTCTCCCAGTTGATTGCTAGGAGGTCACTAGGTGGTTACGATGATATGATACTATACTATGACCGCCTAGCTAGGTGGTTGTGATTGTATTAGTGTTTGATAGGGTGTTGCGAGGTGGTTCCTGTTGAACTTCAAGTCATTGCTATGGTGTTCATTAGGTGGTTGCTATGGTCTCCCAGTTGATTGTTTGGGTGCTGCTAGGATGTTACTAAGTTGTTCCTGTGGTATTTCTGGCCATTGCTAGGGTGTTGCGACATGATTCCTGTGGTATTCCAAGTGGTTGCTAGAGTGTTGGTGAGGTGGTTGCTATGTTATCGCAGGTTGCTGCTAGGATTGGATTAGATAGTTTTTTTTTTATTGGCGTGGAGGGGTTATTTGGTTTATAGCAGTAGTTAACTCAACCAATACACATCATGAAAGGATGTGGCTAACTGGTTACTATGGTACTCTAGGTGGTTGCTAGGTGGTTGCTATGGACTTCATGGGTATTTTATGTCACAAATCTACACAAAATATCCCACAATACATAATCAGCTGGAATCGGGACGTTTTGCAAAATTATTTACGAATAGAAATGTGAAGTTTGTGTAAGTATTCACCCCCCCTTTACTGTGAAAGAACCGAGAGCTTCCTCCACGAACAGACAGCATCATGAAGACCAAGGAGCTGTCAGAACAACCCTTTACATCTGTTGTGTCACAGTAAAAGGAAATATTTTGCACCTTCAAATGTTAGTGTAAAATAAATAAATAGATAAATCTGATTTCAGTCATTTCAACTCAAATGACGAACAGTAAAACTACCTCCTTCAGTCCTGCCGTGGTGTGATGTGTTGATGATGACTGATGATGTACTTCCTGTTTGTGTGAAAGCCTGGTGGTGAGCGACGAGGCCGTGTGGAGAGATCAGTTTTATAACGGCACTGTGAGGACAGAGAGAGGTGAGTCTGAATACACACTCAGCATTTTCACTGTGTGGCTGATGGAGAGAGAGAACAGTGTGTGTGTGTGTGTGTGTGTGTGTGTGTAGGAGCTGTTGTCCTTCGTCTGGCGCCATCATGGTTCCGAATTGGCTCTTTGGAGATTTTATCCAGAAGTGGAGAGCTGGATATTTTGAGGTATTATTATCAGGAATGTTATAGCGTCTGGAAAGATTTGTCACAAGAAATATTATATATATACAGTGCCTTAAAAAAGTATTCATACCCCTTGAACTTTTTCACATTTTTCCACCTTACAACCACAAATTTAAAAGTTTTTTATTGAGATTTTATGTGGTAGACCAACACAGAGTAGCACATAATTGTGAAGTGAAACGAAAATGATAAATGGTCTTCAAAATTTTAAACAAATAAAAATCTGAAAAATGTGGTGTGCATTAGTATTCAGCCCCCCTGCGTCAATACTTTGTAGAGCCACCTTTTGCTGCAATTACAGCTGCAAGTCTTTTGTGGTATGTCTCTACCAGCTTTGCACATCTAGACACTGAAATTTTTGCCCATTCTTCTTTCCAAAATAGCTCAAGCTCAGCCAGATTGGATGGAGAGCGTCTGTGAACAGCAATTTTCAAGTCTTGCCACAGATGCTCAATGGGATTTAGGTCTGGACTTTGACTGGGCCATTCTAACACATGAATATTCTTTGATCTAAACCATTCCATTGTAGCTCTGGCTGTATGTTTAGGGTCATTGTCTTGCTGGAAGGTGAATCTCCTTCCCAGTCTCAAGTCTTTTGCAGCCTCCAACAGGTTTTCTTCCAGGATTGCCCTGTATTTAGCTCCATCCATCTTCCCATCAACTCTGACCAGCTTCCCTGTCCCTGCTGAAGAAAAGCATCCCCATAGCATGATGCTGCCACCACCATGTTTCACAGTGGGGACGGTGTGTGCAGGGTGATGAGCAGTGTTAGTTTTCCGCCACACATAGCGCTTTGCATTTAGGCCAAAAAGTTCAACTTTGGTCTCATCTGACCAAAGCACCTTCTTCCACATGTTTGCTGTGTCCCCTACATGGTTTCTTATGCCTGTCTTTCAACAATGGCTTTCTTCTTGCCCCTCTTCCAAAAAGGCCAGATTTGTAGAGTGTACGACTTATAGTTGTCCTGTGCACAGATTCTCCCACCTGAGCTGTGGATTTCTGCAGCTCCTCCAGAGTGATCATGGGCCTCTTGGCTGCTTCTCTGACCAGTGCTCTCCTTGCTCGCTCTGTCAGTTTAGGTGGACGGCCATGTCTTGGTAGGTTTGCAGTTGTGCCATACTTTTTCCATTTTTGAATGATGAATTGAACAGTGCTTCTTGAGATGTTCAGAGCTTGGGATATTTTTTATAACCTAACCCTGCTTTAAACTTCTCCAGAACTTTATCCCTGACCTGTCTGGTGAGTTCTTTGGTCTTCATGATGCTGTTTGTTCTTCAGTGTTCTCTAACAAACCACTGAGGCCTTCACAGAACAAGTGTATTTATGCTGAGAGTAAATTACACACAGTAGGACTCTATTAACTAATTAGATGACTTCTGAAGGCAATTGATTGCACTGGATTGTATTTAGAGGTATCAGAGTACAGGGGGATGAATACTAATGCACACCACATTTTTCAGATTTTTATTTGTTTAAAATTTTGAAGACCATTTATCATTTTTGTTTCACTTCACAATTATGTGCTACTCTGTGTCGGTCTATCACATAAAATCTCAATAAAAAACTTTTAAGTTTGTGGTTGTAAGGTGGAAAAATGTGAAAAAGTTCAAGGGGTATGAATACTTTTGCAAGGCACTGTGTGTGTGTGTATATATATATATAATTGTTTTTATTTTGGTGTATTTAATATATTTTTTAGTTTGTTACCTGTATTTGTATATCAGTTTTGTACTTTAACTAGGCATATTAGGTGAAAACTTAAGCTCAATCCAAATTGCTTGAAACTGGTCTCATTGAATTCAGAATAGAATGCTAAACAACTTAATTTTTACAGAATTAAAATATGTTTATCCGTTCCTGAGATATTACAAATCAAAGATTGAAAAAATGCCTTAATTTTTCAAGAAAACGGCCATAATATTCTGTATGAGGGTCACATGATCCAAAATGGGCCTTGTTAACCAATTAGATCAAATGTTTTTTCTTCATAACTTTTTTCTATTTTTCAAGATATTTATATGGTACAAAGATTAAAAAATTAGTAAAAACAGATTATGCAAATTAGCATTAATTATGCTAATTATATACAGTGGTGCTTGAAAGTTTGTGAACCCTTTAGACCTTTCTATATTTCTGCATAAATATGACCGAAGACATCATCAGATTTTCACACAAGTCCTAAAAGTAGATAAAGAGAACCCAGTTAAACAAATGAGACAAAAATATTATACTTGGTCATTTATTTACTGAGGAAAATGATCCAATATTACATATCTGTGAGTGGCAAAAGTATGTGAACCTTTGCTTTCAGTATCTGGTGTGACCCCCTTGTGCAGCAATAACTGCAACTAAACGTTTCCAGTAACTGTTGATCAGTCCTGCACACTGGCTTGGAGAAATTTTAGCCCATTCCTCCGTACAGAACAGCTTCAACTCTGGGATGTTGGTGGGTTTCCTCACATGAACTGCTTGCTTCAAGTCCTTCCACAACATTTCGATTGGATTAAGGTCAGGACTTTGACTTGGCCATTCCAAAACATTAACTTTATTCTTCTTTAACCATTCTTTGGTAGAACGACTTGTGTGCTTAGGGTCATTGTCTTGCTGCATGACCCACCTTCTCTTGAGATTCAGTTCATGGACAGATGTCCTGACATTTTCCTTTAGAATTCGCTGGTATAATTCAGAATTCATTGTTCCATCAATGATGGCAAGCCGTCCTGGCCCAGATGCAGCAAAACAGGCCCAAACCATGATACTACCACCACCATGTTTCACAGATGGGATAAGGTTCTTACCGTATGCTGGAATGCAGTGTTTTCTTTTCTCCAAATATAATGCTTCTCATTTAAATCAAAAAGTTCTATTTTGGTCTCATCCGTCCACAAAACATTTTTCCAATAGCCTTCTGGCTTGTCCACGTGATCTTTAGCAAACTGCAGATGAGCAGCAATGTTCTTTTTGGAGAGCAGTGGCTTTCTCCTTGCAACCCTGCCATGCACACCATTGTTGTTCAGTGTTCTCCTGATGGTGGACTCATGAACATTAACATTAGCCAATGTGAGAGAGGCCTTCAGTTGCTTAGAAGTTATCCTGGGGTCCTTTGTGACCTCGACGACTACTACACGCCTTGCTCTTGGAGTGATCTTTTGTTAGTCGACCACTCCTGGGGAGGGTAACAATGGTCTTGAATTTCCTCCATTTGTACACAATCTGTCTGACTGTGGATTGGTGGAGTCCAAACTCTTTAGAGATGCTTTTGTAACCTTTTCCAGCCTGATGAGCATCAACAACGCTTTTTCTGAGGTCCTCAGAAATCTCCTTTGTTCGTGCCATGATACACTTCCACAAACATGTGTTGTGAAGATCAGACTTTGATAGATCCCTGTTCTTTAAATAAAACAGGGTGCCCACTCACACCTGATTGTCATCCCATTGATTGAAAACACCTGACTCTAATTTCACCTTCAAATTAACTGCTAATCCTAGAGGTTCTCATACTTTTGCCACTCACAGATATGTAATATTGGATCATTTTCCTCAATAAATAAATGACCAAGTATAATATTTTTGTCTCATTTGTTTAACTGGGTTCTCTTTATCTACTTTTAGGACTTGTGTGAAAATCTGATGATGTTTTCCGTCATATTTATGCAGAAATATAGAAAATTCTAAAGGGTTCACAAACTTTCAAGCACCACTGTAAACTGTCAAATCGGTACACTCAATAAAAAAGTAATAAAACATTATTTCTAATCCCCTCTTTGTGCTCTGTAGGCCTTTGTATTTCTCAAAAGTAAGGCCTACTAGTGTTTTATATGAAAGAAGATAAATTATTATTTCATTAATATTCACAGCTTTCAAGGCGAACCTCGAAAAACTGTCTGAGCCACATCCAATAAACAATTCACATTCACTGAAGTGAAATTGACACTCGTGTTTCTGACTTCTGTTTTTTTTAAATCTCATTCCGACCACTAAGATGTCAATATTTTTCATCAAAACAACTCGTTATATTCTAAAATAGTTATTTATTTACAAGAATTGGGTTGATTTTGAAAAAAATAAGTAGGTAAAGCTATGAAAACTCACTTCAAAGTCTCCTGTGAATCAGAACATCAAAACTAGTAGATGGAAAATTTTGCTGAATCCTTCATCAGAAACAGTGAGAGCGAGAGAACATCCCTATAAAAGTTATCTGATTGATATTGACAAGTAATCCAGTGGGAAACTGATAGAAAGAGAGAGAGAGAGAGCGCTTTCCCATGACTCAAAAAAAAAAAAAAGCACCGGCAATTTCCCGACATCCCGCGAGCAGAGTTTTTACTCTGTTGTACCAACTTCAACCTGCCGTTACTCCCAAAGTACTGAACAGATCTTAATGAGAAACATTTCTTTGAAAAGCAGAGATTATAAACTTTTTAAGGATCATATTCATGATAGAAAATATTCAAGAGTTAAACAGTGACCGATTTAGAAACTTAGGCCCTGTTCACACGGCAACGGATTCAGGTGAATCTGATAAAACTGTTTATCGTTTCAGCCTGGCATCCACACGGCACCAGCGTTTTGGGTGCCCCAAAACGAAATCTTTTGAGAACGGGTTCCAGAGTGAAAATATCTGGCAACGGAGCCATTGCGAAGTCGTCTGGATGAGTAGAACGGATTTGTTTACGATGACGTCACAACCACATGTGCTTCACACCGGGTAGAAGTGTAACGAACTTGATGCGAGTTGTCAACAAATCCTATAACTTGGTTCATGAAATGCGCTTACAAAATATGTTCACTGTGAATATTTATTGTGTAATGGTGCAAAGTGAGAGAGACAGAGTGAGAGAATAGCCCTTAGGGCAGAGTCAATCCTGCCAGCAAAAATAGGGAAAAAAAGGAGCGATCTCACCTCTTCAGATGTTGGTTTAAGTCTGACAATACATTCCTCAAAAAGGGCGTAGAAGAACAAAGTAATCCATCAACGTGTAGCATTCAATTTATTCCGGACCATTAAAGAATTCTGGAGGATATCAGAATGTTGGCGTACTGGCTTCCATCTACCCCCGTTCATTCCTCTTTCCGCGTCTCCATTCAAAAAATGAGCACGTGATTTAAAGGGACTATATCCATAGGATAGGGAGTGAGAAAGTGTGTGCGTGTGACAGTGACAGGGATAGTCACTGTGCGCATGCGCAGTTATGCGCATGCGTCTACTTCTATTGTTCTGGTGTCTCCGATGGGACCGTCTTACAGCGCACGTAGAGGTGTGGCATGTATATTGCATCGTTTTCAGCAAGCGTTGCGTTGCCATATGTACCTGATATTTTACTGATCCGTTGCCCATGTGGACGCGATATTTTAAAAAAAAATCTCGTTGCTGTTGTCGTGTGGATGTAGCCTTAGATGAGCGTCTGCATGGACAATTTTCACAGCACGGCCAGCGAGCGTCTGATGCGCCTACGTTAAGATGTTACCTTATTTTAACGTTAAATTTAACAGTAAAGTGTTTCAACAGTATAAGCAGGAACTTTATCTCCATAGATATACACTACCGTTCAAAAGTTTGGGGTCACTTTGAAATGTCCTTATTTTTGAAAGAAAAGCACTGTTCTTTTCAATGAAGATCACTTTAAACTAATCAGAAATCCACTCTATACATTGCTAATGTGGTAAATGACTATTCTAGCTGCAAATGTGTGGTTTTTGGTGCAATATCTCCATAGGTGTATAGAGGCCCATTTCCAGCAACTCTCACTCCAGTGTTCTAATGGTACAATGTGTTTGCTCATTGCCTCAGAAGGCTAATGGATGATTAGAAAACCCTTGTACAATCATGTTAGCACAGCTGAAAACAGTTTAGCTCTTTAGAGAAGCTATAAAACTGACCTTCCTTTGAGCAGATTGAGTTTCTGGAGCATCACATTTGTGGGGTCGATTAAATGCTCAAAATGGCCAGAAAAATGTCTTGACTATATTTTCTATTCATTTTATAACTTATGGTGGTAAATAAAAGTGTGACTTTTCATGGAAAACACAAAGTTGTCTGGGTGACCCCAAACTTTTGAACGGTAGTGTAGGTGTGTGCAAAAGTTTGGGCACCCCTGACCAAATTACTTCTTTTCACTTCAAAATGTTTAAACACGATCTCTGCAGCAAACTGATTTTTTTTTAATAAAATTTTTTTTTTCTGCAAATGGTAATGCACAGTTACTTTATATTTACTAAACTTAAAAAATATTTGTGACATTTTTAATATTTATTAAATTATCAGTACATTTATTTATACATTATTTTATGTCTATTCTGTATGTAGTGTGCAGTACGTTATGGTATTATGTACTATATTCAAATAATATTAAATGATAAATGTACTGTTCTTATTTATGTTATTGAGTTTTGTGTGTGTGTTTTTTTACATTCTACAGGATGTTGTTAAATTTTGTAATAAAAGAGCATTTTCCAGCCATCGAACCCACAGATCCGAACAAATACGTGGTGAGAGAGAAAGTTTATTAATCACAAAAAGTTTATTATTAATATCTGTTTTTGTTCTTAAGAATTAATGTGCAGCCAGAATGAGAGTTTTATAAAAGTAAAATCTGAAACGAACACAAACATGTTTGTGATGAGTGGTGTTTTGGTACGGCAGGAGTTTTTCTCCATGGTGGTGAATGAAACCGCACACATGATCGCGAAGTGGATGTCTGTTGGCTTCGCTCACGGTGAGCTCTTTCATCATAACAGCTGGATTATTACACTTCAGAGTTCATCATTCACAGATCATAGGCGTATTTTTTATTGTTTAATTACAGGTGTGTGTAACACAGACAACTTCAGCCTTTTGTCCATCACTCTAGATTACGGTCCATTTGGGTTTATGGAGTCGTATAACCCGAGTAAGTCTCACTGCATTTCACTTTTACATACCACTAAGTTCAGGAATGTCAAATAATAACCATAAAAATTCATACGTTTGCCTTAAAATACAAAAATGCAAAATAATATGCACCAACAATTTCAAAATCTGTAAATAAATCCTTAAAAAAATCCCATGAATAAAGTCAGGAGAGTTCTACCGTCTTTTGTCTCAAGTTATAGAGACTGTATGTTTGGGATCGTTGTCAGATTCTTAGCTGATGACCTCAAAATTTTCCTGTACATCTCTCCATTCACGTTCCCGTCGATGACGTGTAATGCCCCAATACTGTCTGCAGAAGCAGCCCCATATCATGATACTCCCACCACCGTGCTTCACTGTGGATAAGGTGTTCCTGGAATCAAACCATCTTTCTCTGCATATGATGAGCTGAATTATTTGCCAAGAGTTATATTTTTGCTTCGTCTACCTAGATCTATTTCATGCAAAGTAGTCTAACCACTCCTATTTTGGAGCAGCCCCAAATTATGGTGCTCCCACCACCGTGCTTCACTGTGGATGTGGTGTTCCTAGGATCACACCTTCTTTCTCCACATATGAGGAGCTGAATTATTGGCAAAGAGTTGTATTTTTGCTTTGTTTAAACAGATCTATTTCATTCTAAGTAGTCTAACCACTCCTATTTTGGAGCAGCTCCATGTCATGATGCTCCCACTACCGTGCTTCACTGTGGATAAGGTGTTCCTGGGATCACACCTTCTTTCTCCGCATATGACGAGCTGAATTATTGGCAAAGAGTTATATTTTTGCTTTGTCTAACCACTCCTATTTTGGAGCAGCCCCATATCTTTCTTCTCCGTGCTCTTGTGGAAGGCGGTCACATTCTCTGTCTCTCCCTTCCCTTATCTTTCCTGCTTCTGCTGTCTCGTCTGTCTAGTGTCTGTACTTTTGAGAGACTCTCTCTGCACTGGTCTCCAAACTAAAAATCATGGAACTGATAAACTGGTCTCTTCACGCAATTGACACAATCTTCTCGACGAGAAGCCTGGGTTCGGGGGAATGTTCACAGCTGGCTACACGATGGATGTGTAGGAGCGGTGGTGGGTCATGTGCCTGGCGGTTCTTTCTGTGGAGGACATTGAAGACATCTACCTATTCGGAACCATGATTACAGGACTTTTGCTGATTGGATTAGGCATTGCCCTGGTTTATTGAGGAAATCAGAAAATGGTGACAGCTGTTCAAAGCCCCATAAAGCTGCCCAACATGATTGAAGTGGTGGGCAGAGCTGTTGGCACTCAGACTGTGGCTATTCAGAACTTGAACCGCAACATGGATAACGTCATGGAGAAGCTTTCGACTTTGCAGAGGAAAATGGATTCGAGAGACCAGTATGGATAATCAGAGTAGTCGTGTAAAGGAATGCGTCTGCTCGACCCAAGACCAAACAAGCCCAATCTTATCTGCTTTCGGCTCCCTCAGACAGCACTGGCCTTGGCCAAGGTCGTTGCTGGGAAAACAATTCCCCCTGGAGGTCACTGCTGTTGGACTCTCTCATATTCCTCCCCCCTCTTCCTGTGGTCGCTGCTTCACTCCCAGTGTGACAAGCGGGTGCATGACCAGCGCCATCATGGCTGCAGGAGTGGATGGCTGCTTGCTTGCACTGGGTTACCTCTACCTCCTCCATGAGGTGTAGAAACCGAGATGAATACGTTGCAGCTTATTGCTTGTTGTAATGGTTGCAACGGTTACTCCTGCTGCTTTCAGGCCATCCTGCAACTCTTTTTCGAATGACTGCTGGCTTCTCTATGACCTTTCCTGTCACTTCATTAGTCTGAGAGTGTGTTGTGAAATCTCGCATGGCTCACATATCTAGGGATGATTAGTTGCGCTTGGCTTGATGTTCCACCTCTGAATTCTTGTACCAGTTGCGTTGACAGGGATCTTTAAGTGTCCTAATACTTATTTTCACTCACTGTATAATGTATTTTGTCACACTTGTAGGCTTGGGGATTATTTCAGTTCCTGAATTTTGTTTTACTGAATCTAGATTTTGTGCCGAACTCATCTGACGATGAGGGCAGGTACAGTATTGGAGAACAGGCTAACGTCGGCCTGTTTAATCTCCAGAAGCTTCTTGAGGCTCTTCATCCAGTGCTGTCTTCACACCAGATAACACAGTGAGTCTGTTCAGGGTTACAGCTTTAATAAATGAGTTATTTTACTGTTTAGTGAATATCGTAAAGATAAGCTCGTCTCCACTGCTCAGTGTGATGATGCATGCTCGACCATTTAATGATGGACGTCTCAGGACTGGCTGCATCTCCAAATGTTCTCTTTACTTCTCTTATAATACGCTTATATATATATAGAATGATTTACACTTGTATCATTCACACATTTACTGCTTGTATTTTTATTGTCGTGTTTATCAGTGCCACGATTTACATGACTTCATGAAATGAATCATCCTTGTATGTGTTTATCACTCAGAGCTGAGCGAATACTAAGAGGATATCCAGATATCTACCACAGAAGGTGAGCCGGTATGTAAAAGGGGGTCTTGTTGTTGTTAAAGAATTTTATTTTTTTTCCAAAAATAATCTTACATTTACAATCCCAAATCAGAAAAAGTTGGGATGGTATGTTGAAATTTGAGATGAAAACTGAAAACAATTATTTGTATATAATCTTTGACCTCTCTTGCACTCAAAACAATATATCAGCACATTATTTGATGTTTTACCTCATGAATTATATTATTTTTCTAAATAAACACGTTTCAGTTTTGATTCTTGCACCACATTTAAAGAAAATTTACCACTTTATAATGTCTCCATTCCTTCTCACAACACTTAAAAGATGTTTAAAGGTCATAGGCAACGGTCGGAGGTGGAACGTAGAATATCAACTTTATTTTCTAGAAGAATGACCCAAAAAGCGAATTCAATCTTCCTGGTGTCTAGTTTGCACCCTAAAATTGAATAAAACGGTTAAAATATACTGGTTTGCGCAAGTTCCGAAGATTTGTTTACATCTCACTTATGCGCACTTTTACCACCAGGGGGCAGTCGTCATGGCGTCATTCAAGGCAAACAGACTGGGAGCAGTTCAGTGTTTACTTGCGTGCGTTTACACCCGTGTATGGACTTTGGTCGTGAGAGGTTGTGTAAAATGTCTGAAAGCGATCGAGATTTTGAAGTAGGAACTCTCCAAATTGAATATCGAGAGGTGAAACCATATATGTATGAACCTGTGGCCGTTGCGAAGCCATAGTGAATATAGGTAACCATTACTTGACAGTGTGCCGGTAGGCCACATTAGCCTGCCACCTGTGGTATTTCTCGGTGTCAATATATCGGGCCGGACAGAGAAGGTTTGAGCCTTCTCTGTCCGACACTGACACCTAAACTCTCCAACAGACGGGGATTCTTCAAAAAGTGATCGGAGCACAGAGTGGCGTATTTACCCGACTGCCAACCCTCTGGCTTCACGTGCACAATCCACTCTCTCCGCCTCGTCTCCTCTTTCGGAAAAAGCCAACCCTCTCGCTTCACACACACAATCCACTCTCTCCGCCTCTTCTGGAAAAAGCCAACCCTCTCGCTTCATGCGCACAATCCACTCTCTCCGCCTCGTCTCCTCCTTCAGAAAAAGCCAACCCTCTCGCTTCACGCGCACAATCCACTCTCTCCGCTTTGTCTCCTCTTTCGGAAAAAGCCAGCCCTCTCGCTTCACATGCACAATCCACTCTCTCCACCTCTTCTGGAAAAAGCCAACCCTCTCGCTTCACGCGCACAATCCACTCTCTCCGCCTCTTCTGGAAAAAGCCAACCCTCTCACTTCACGTGCACAATCCACTCTCTCCGCCTCTTCTCCTCTTTCGGAAAAAGCCAACCCTCTCGCTTCACGTGCACAAGCCACTCTCTCTGCCTCTTCTGGAAAAAGCCAACCCTCTCGCTTCACGTGCACAATCCACTCTCTCCGCCTCTTCTCCTCTTTCGGAAAAAGCCAACCCTCTCGCTTCACGTGCACAATCCACTCTCTCCGCCTCTTCTGGAAAAAGCCAACCCTCTCGCTTCATGTGCACAATCCACTCTCTCCGCCTCTTCTCCTCTTTCGGAAAAAGCCAACCCTCTCGCTTCATGTGCACAAGCCACTCTCTCTGCCTCTTCTGGAAAAAGCCAACCCTCTCGCTTCACGTGCACAATCCACTCTCTCCGCCTCTTCTCCTCTTTCGGAAAAAGCCAACCCTCTCGCTTCACGTGCACAATCCACTCTCTCCGCCTCTTCTGGAAAAAGCCAACCCTCTCGCTTCATGTGCACAATCCACTCTCTCCGCCTCGTCTCCTCTTTTGGAAAAAGCCAACCCTCTCGCTTCACGCGCATAATCCACTCTCTCCGCCTCTTCTCCTCCCTCGGAAAAAGGTAAAAACTTCTTCCTGAACCGGTCCCGTTGTTACAGTTCACTGCACAACAATAAGGCATGGGGTTTTTCTTCGGAAATTCCTGAACGCACGTCTGCACTCAAGCTTAACAGCAATGCAAGTAAACGGAAGTGGACTCAACTTAAGTGGTTTGTTTGTCTTGAATGACGTCACGCGCCGAGCGGTCACGAAAATTGCCAAACAGAAATTCGCTGCGATCCGCGCTAACTTATTTTAATTATTACTTATTAACAATACTTCTTGGGACCAGAAGAAAATTACAGAGGTTTTTTTTTTAACATATAAAGTTTCAAATGTGCATAAATTGAAAACCGTTGCCTATGAGCTTTAAGGACTGAAGACACCAAGTGATGAAGTGTTTCAGGTGTTATTTTGTCCCGTTCTTCCTGTAAACAGGTCTTAAGGTGTGTAACAGTACAGGATCGTCACTGTCATATTTCTCATTTCTAAATTCTCCACACATTCTCTATTGTGGACAGAGGGGACACACCCTCTTCTTCCACAGCCACGCCTTTGTAATGTGAGCAGAATGTGGTTTTGCATTGTCTCCCTGGAAAAGATGTCGTCTTGACAGCATATGTTGCTCCAAAATCTGTGTACTTTTCTGCATTAATGCTGAAAAAAAAGATAGTATGTACTTACTGTGTACTCGGTAAGGTAAATAATTAAAGCTAGATGGCCTTTCGATTTCATAAAATCGGGGAAATTGAGTTCCCTCTGAAATGTGGTCAGTGTGAGAGATGTTTATTTCTGTAAAATCTCTCAAAATATCAGGCCATTCTGTTCTGTGGCTGGGAAGTTATTTAATTTGAGGGGATTAAAGCAAATGATGTGCATGAAATTGCTCGCTTCTTCACGCAGTCAAGCAGACAGAGGAAGTCCGTGTGTGTGTGCGCATGCGCAGGTTTATCTTCTTCTTCTTTTGGGTTTTACAGCAGCTGGCATTCACAGTGTTGCATTACTGCCATCTACAGGTTTACTTTTGAGCGTGCACTGACAGTTCCATCATTCTGTCACTAAACGAACAGCTGGTCACACCGAGGTGCTCGCTGAGCGCTGATATTTATTAGTTTGGTCCTGCGTTTCCTTTCCTTCGTATATAACATAACGTCTTTTCTTCTCGCTTTCTTTCCATTACTGTAGTCGGTCTTTCACGTTTCATTTGTACACTCGCGTCCTCCATTTTTCTCTCCTGTTTCAAATTTGTATCCCACAATGCCTTGTGCAAACAGGGAAAGCCCACCACGTCATGCATGATGTAGTATCTTGTATTGGGTCATGGTGAAGCAGGAAAAAATAGCGGAGAATTTAGGGCCACGTGGAGATAAATTCATTAATTGTTCTATTAAAAAAATAATAATAATAAAATTGGAAGTCTGTGATTCGAATTCAGTAGCTTTCGGTCCACTAAACAAAAATAATCAGGGAAAATTCTTTTTATGACCTACACTTGAAAAATCTGAAAGGCAGTCTACCTTTAAATTAAAAATACCATAATTAGAATATGAAGTCATTGTAATGAGGCGGCGGCAGGAAGTTTAGGAAGTTTTGGATGGGGGGGCGACGTGTCGTGCGCCAAAGGCATGCCAAATCTAGGGGGGTCCGGGGGCATGCCGCCTGGGAAATTTTGATATTTTTAACCCTCTAAAATGCTATTTCCTGCATTTTGAGAGGCAAATTTTGGTGGAGTAAAGCTAACTTTAATGTCTCATCTCATTTTCTCTAGCCGCTTTATCCTGTTCTACAGGGTCGCAGGCAAGCTGGAGCCTATCCCAGCTGACTACGGGTGAAAGGCGGGGTACACCCTGGACAAGTGGCCAGGTCATCACAGGGCTGACACATAGACACAGACAACCATTCACACTCACATTCACACCTACGGTCAATTTAGAGTCACCAGTTAACCTAACCTGCATGTCTTTGGACTGTGGGGGAAACCGGAGCACCCGGAGGAAACCCACGCGGACACGGGGAGAACATGCAAACTCCACACAGAAAGGCCCTCGTCGGCCACAGGGCTCGAACCCGGACCTTCTTGCTGTGAGGCGACAGCGCTAACCACTACACCACCGTGCTGCCCAAAATTTGACTTGGGATGTTAAAAAAAAATTATACTGAAACTTGTCTCGTTATCATCAAGCAACTTGGGTGCCTTTGTCGAGCCCAAAAAGTTTGCAGTGGATATTTGTCTGAAACTCCCCTTCATGCTGATTTTCAGTGAGTGGTCAGGGCAGCAAGCGTATTCATGTAGCTCTAGAGCAGCATCAAGTTTTTGGGCACCCAAAACTGCATGAACGCTATCTAGCCATCCGGACAGGACACGAGTTATCAGTCAGATACAAATGTAGCGACACCTGTCATAGCCTTGCTGTCACAGGGTCCCCGCTTTGGTGCGAGTACCCAAGTTCCTATTAAAGTGGCCGGTGAGTGTATTTATGGTGTGTTGCCGAACTGACCTGGAAGTACATTGATGTAAATAACCATCTTTGTGAGATCTCGTAAAGGTATATCTTGGTGTTCCTGGTGTAAGTAACAGTTGTGTGTGTGTCTTTCTCTTTCTTTACAGGTTTCATGAGCTTTTCAAAGCAAAGTTGGGCCTCCTCGGTGATGACGAGGGTGATGCGTATCTCATCGCCTTTCTGCTAAAGGTGAAGAGAAATCAAAAACCTCATGAGTAGCTGTTGAGATACAGTTGTGGTCAGACGTTTACTTACAGTGACAGTGATATGAAGGTCATGGCGATTATTTGGGTTTTCAGTCATTTCTTTGAACTGTTCTTTTTCTGTGGCAGAATGATTGTACAGCATACATCTTTAATTAAAAAAAAACACTAGAATTTGGCGCACAAGATTTAATTTTCTTTGGGTTTTCTGAAATCAACACAAGGTCAAAAATATACATACAGCACACCTAATATTTGGGTAAAATGTCTTTTCGCAAGAAACGTTTTTGTTTACCATAAACAAGCTTCTGGCAGAATTCTGGTTGGATGTTTTATGACTCTTCATGGTAGAATTGGTAGAGTTCAATTAAATTTGTTTTTTTCTTGGCATGGACTCGACTTATAAGCACGGCCCATATATTTTCAATAGGGTTGAAGTCGGGACTTGTTTTAAGTTTAATGTTAGCCTGCTTTATCCTCCACAACCAGCTCTGATGCATGTTTGGGTTCATTGTCCTGTTGGAACTCCCAAGTCGTGTTCAAATTTCTGATGGTTTATGCTGAAGAATTCTGAGGTAGTCCTCCTTCTTCATTATTCTATCCACTTTGTGCAATGAACCAGTTCCACTGGCAGCAAAATGGCCCCAGAGCATGATGATCCCACCACCACCAGCTGGTACAGTGTCCCTCTGTACACGGTGGTCATTGTGGCCAAACAACTCAATCTTTGTCTCATCTGACCATACAGCTTTCCTCCAGAAGGCTTTTTCTTTGTCCGTGTGGTCAGCTTCAAACTTTAGTTAAGCTTGAAGGTGTGAATTTTGGAGCAGGGGGTTATTTCTTGGATAGCAGCCTCTTAGTCCATGGTGGTCTGAACTGTAGACAGTGATCCATCAGCTTCCAGTTCATGGCAGGGCTGTACCATGGTGGTTCCCAGGTTGTTCCTGACCATCCAAACCAATTTCCTTACAGCTGAGGGTGACAGTTTGGGTTTTCTTGAAGCAAAGTGGCTTGGCAAAGTGACTACACCTCACAATAACTTGGATACAATTGTTTGAACTGATCTTGGAATTTGCAGTTGTTTAGAAATGGCTCTAAGAGACATTCCAGAGTTGTGTATATCTGCGATCCTCTTTCTCAGATCTGCACTGAGCTCCTTGGATTTTCCCATTTTACTGTGTGTTGGTCAATCCAATGAGTGCTCTAAGCAAACCCTTTTTATGAAGGCACAGAGAAGCTACCAGCTGTAGTCAATCATAATCACTAACAGGGAGTTAAGAGACCTCGGCCTTGGCAAGATAAGAGACATTTTGGATGTTTCAGCACCTCTGAATTAATAATCTAAGTGAGCGTATGTATATTTTTGACCTTGTGTTGATTTCAGAAAACCCAAAGAAAATGAAAACTTGTGCACCAAATTCTATTGTTTTTTTAATTAAAGATGTATGCTGTACAATCATTCTGCCACAGAAAAAGAACAGTTCAAAGAAATGACTGAAAGCCCAAATATCGCCATGACATTCATATCACTGTCACTGTATGTAAACTTCTGACCACAACTGGAGCTCAGCGTGGCAGTACTGTACGTATTCTGGGTTCTCTGTTTCGTCATTTTTCTTTTAGCTCATGGAGGACACACGTGCAGACTTTACCATGACTTTCAGACAGCTGAGTGACGTGAGTCTGCTCGAGCTCCAGAAGAACTCCATCACTCAGGTCATCATTCTCCTCGTATTCATCCAAAACATTGAGAAACTGAGTAAAAGCCTCATCATCCAATCACATCTTTGGCACTTACTGACTAGCCGTTTGATCAGATCCACTGTTGTATTGTGTGGAGAAAATCAGGCTATAAAGGAGGTTCGGTTCTCTGATTAAAGCCACACCCCGGAGTACAGTTCAAGGCTGTGATTGGACAGTGATTGCATTTCAGTGTTGTATGGCTGCAACTCGATTACTTTTTTTTTTTAAAGCGGTGCAGCATGGGACTGTATTAACGTTTGACCAAAGTCAATATTTAATTCTCCCCTGCTTTTTGAAATGGTAATAAAATGACATGAGTGGTGCTTTTCAGTGTGAAACATTTTCTCTATGTGGTGGCACGGTGGTGTAGTGGTTAGCGCTGTCGCCTCACAGCAAGAAGGTCTGGGTTCGAGCCCCGTGGCCGGCGAGGGCCTTTCTGTGTGGAGTTTGCATGTTCTCCCCGTGTCCGCGTGGGTTTCCTCCGGGTGCTCCGGTTTCCCCCACAGTCCAAAGACATGCAGGTTAGGTTAACTGGTGACTCTAAATTGACCGTAGGTGTGAATGTGAGTGTGAATGGTTGTCTGTGTCTATGTGTCAGCCCTGTGATGACCTGGCGACTTGTCCAGGGTGTACCCCGCCTTTCGCCCGTAGTCAGCTGGGATAGGCTCCAGCTTGCCTGCGACCCTGTAGAACAGGATAAAGCGGCTAGAGATAATGAGATGAGATGAGACATTTCCTCTATACTCTATATTACTCCTGTTTTTACAGACCATGTGGGCTCTCTGGAATCTTTCGTCTCATGAGTATTTCTCAGACTGGATTAAACTTTACTTACAGAGAATTAACAGGTAACACCATGACTTTATTTGCTCCAACACTTCAGCTCGTTCTGCATGTGAACCCTTTCATTCTAACTTTTTTTTGTTTTTCCCTTTGACAGTCAGGTGAGTGATTCAGCAGAGAATCGGTGTCGCAGGATGAGAGGTACGTCCTCCTGAGAGCAGCGTGTCATTTCTGTTGTGCAACAGTGACTACGGCATTACAGTAAACACACTTCTTTCTCTGTGTGTCTTTTGTAACCTGTGTTGTAATACAGACATTAATCCTCACTACGTGTTGAGGAACTGGATGGCCGAGTCGGCTATTAGGAAAGCAGAGAATAACGACTTCTCTGAGGTGAGGAACTGTTAAAACACTTTAACCTGGCCTGTTCAGACTTTTTGCTCTTTTTATTATATTTTAAAAGTCGTAAGCAGAGATGCCATAATATGGCTAAACCTCTAACACTGGCTTGTACAATTAGCATATTTAATTTCTGGTCCTTAAAGCCGAAACAAATGTAAGCCCTTCAGCAGAAAGATCAGATTATAAAATGTTTCTGCAGTCTGATAGTCATTCTGTATGTGACCTGCAGGTGGCGCTGCTGCTTCACACTCTGACTGAACCCTTTGTGAAGAATGAGAGAGCAGAGAGAGCAGGTTATTCCAGCAGACCTCCAGCTTGGGCTTCAGAGCTGAGGGTCAGCTGCTCTTCCTGAGCTTCTCATCTATACACCTACCTCTAAAGAGTTGGTGTTTTTTTAAATATAATTTTTAGATGGAAGCAAAAAAGTGACAAAGATTGAATTTTAATTAAATTTAAACACTGACACTGAGTATACTGTAAATGTTAATGAAAACATTGTTTCAAGTGAAAATGAATCAGTGAACAGTAAATTATAAACGTGAATCTCTGACGAGCGACTCTTTAAAGTGAATCTCCGAGCGATTCTTAAAGGCGGCTCTCTGACGGGCGGCTCTCTGACGGGCAGCTCTTAAAGGCGGCTCTCTGACGGGCAGCTCTTAAAGGCGACTCTCTGACGGGCAGCTCTTAAAGGCGGCTCTCTGACGGGCAGCTCTTAAAGGCGGCTCTCTGACGGGCGGCTCTGTGACGGGCAGCTCTCAAAGGCGGCTCTCTGACGGGCAGCTCTTAAAGGCGGCTCTCTGACGGGCAGCTCTTAAAGGCGGCTCTCTGACGGGCAGCTCTTAAAGGCGGCTCTCTGACGGGCAGCTCTTAAAGGCGGCTCTCTGACGGGCGACTCTTAAAGGCAGCTCTCTGACGGGCGGCTCTCTGACGGGCAGCTCTTAAAGGCGGCTCTCTGACGGGTGACTCTTAAAGGTGGCTCTTTGACGGGCGGTTCTTAAAGGCGGCTCTCTGACGAGCGGCTCTCTGACGGGCGACTCTTAAAGGCGGCTCTCTGACGAGCGGCTCTCTGACGGGCGACTCTTAAAGGTGGCTCTCTGACGGGTAGCTCTTAAAGGCGGCTCTCTGACGGGCAACTCTCTGATGGGCGACTCTTAAAGGCAGCTCTCTGACGAGCGGCTCTCTGACGGGCGACTCTTAAAGGCGGCTCTCTGACGAGCGGCTCTCTGACGGGCAACTCTTAAAGGCGGCTCTCTGACGGGCGACTCTTAAAGGTGGATCTCTGACGGGCAACTCTCTGATGGGCGACTCTTAAAGGTGGCTCTCTGACAAGCGGCTCTCTGACGGGCGGTTCTTAAAGGCGGCTCTCTGACGAGCGACTCTTAAAGGCGGCTCTCTGACGAGCGGCTCTCTGACGGGCGACTCTTAAAGGCGGCTCTCTGACGGGCAGCTCTTAAAGGCGGCTCTCTGACGGGTGACTCTTAAAGGTGGCTCTCTGACGGGCGACTCTTAAAGGCGGCTCTCTGACGGGCAGCTCTTAAAGGCGGCTCTCTGACGGGTGACTCTTAAAGGTGGCTCTCTGACGGGCGACTCTTAAAGGCGGCTCTCTGACGAGCGGCTCTCTGACAGGCGACTCTTAAAGGCGGCTCTCTGACGAGCGGCTCTCTGACGGGCAACTCTTAAAGGCGGCTCTCTGACGGGCGACTCTTAAAGGTGGATCTCTGACGAGCGGCTCTCTGACGGGCGACTCTTAAAGGCGGCTCTCTGACGAGCGGCTCTCTGACGGGCGACTCTTAAAGGTGGCTCTCTGACGGGTAGCTCTTAAAGGCGGCTCTCTGACGGGCAACTCTCTGATGGGCGACTCTTAAAGGCAGCTCTCTGACGAGCGGCTCTCTGACG
Organism: Neoarius graeffei; assembly: GCF_027579695.1. Taxonomy (NCBI): domain Eukaryota; kingdom Metazoa; phylum Chordata; class Actinopteri; order Siluriformes; family Ariidae; genus Neoarius; species Neoarius graeffei. Next base: position 96,941,476 of record NC_083573.1, read on the forward strand.
GGCGACTCTTAAAGGCGGCTCTCTGACGAGCGGCTCTCTGACGGGCAACTCTTAAAGGCGGCTCTCTGACGGGCGACTCTTAAAGGTGGATCTCTGACGGGCAACTCTCTGATGGGCGACTCTTAAAGGTGGCTCTCTGACAAGCGGCTCTCTGACGGGCGGTTCTTAAAGGCGGCTCTCTGACGAGCGGCTCTCTGACGAGCGACTCTTAAAGGCGGCTCTCTGACGAGCGGCTCTCTGACGGGCGACTCTTAAAGGCGGCTCTCTGACGGGCAGCTCTTAAAGGCGGCTCTCTGACGGGTGACTCTTAAAGGTGGCTCTCTGACGGGCGACTCTTAAAGGCGGCTCTCTGACGGGCAGCTCTTAAAGGTGGCTCTCTGACGGGCGACTCTCTGACGGGCGACTCTTAAAGGCGGCTCTCTGACGAGCGGCTCTCTGACGGGCGACTCTCTGACGGGCGACTCTCTGACGGGCAACTCTTAAAGGCGGCTCTCTGACGAGCGGCTCTCTGACGAGCGACTCTTAAAGGCGGCTCTCTGACGAGCGGCTCTCTGACGGGCGACTCTTAAAGGTGGCTCTCTGACGGGCGACTCTTAAAGGCGGCTCTCTGACGGGCAGCTCTTAAAGGCGGCTCTCTGACGGGTGACTCTTAAAGGTGGCTCTCTGACGGGCGACTCTCTGACGGGCGACTCTTAAAGGCGGCTCTCTGACGAGCGGCTCTCTGACGGGCGACTCTCTGACGGGCAACTCTTAAAGGCGGCTCTCTGACGAGCGGCTCTCTGACGAGCGACTCTTAAAGGCGGCTCTCTGACGAGCGGCTCTCTGACGGGCGACTCTTAAAGGCGGCTCTCTGACGGGCAGCTCTTAAAGGCGGCTCTCTGACGGGTGACTCTTAAAGGTGGCTCTCTGACGGGCGACTCTTAAAGGCGGCTCTCTGACGGGCAGCTCTTAAAGGCGGCTCTCTGACGGGTGACTCTTAAAGGTGGCTCTCTGACGGGCGACTCTCTGACGGGCGACTCTTAAAGGCAGCTCTCTGACGGGCGACTCTTAAAGGCGGCTCTCTGACGGGCGACTCTCTGACGGGCGACTCTTAAAGGCGGCTCTCTGACGGGCGACTCTTAAAGGTGGCTCTCTGACGAGCGGCTCTCTGACGGGCAACTCTTAAAGGCGGCTCTATGACGGGCGACTCTTAAAGGCGGCTCTCTGACGAGCGGCTCTCTGATGGGCAACTCTTAAAGGCGGCTCTCTGACGGGCGACTCTTAAAGGCGGCTCTCTGACGAGCAACTCTTAAAGGCGGCTCTCTGACGGGCGGCTCTCTGACGGGCGACTCCTAAAGGCGGCAATCTTCATAAAGTCTTTATTCACAAATACTTATATTTTAAATCTATTTGAATACTAATTAACACTTTTGAGTGACCAGTGACTTTAAAAAATGTTATTTGACCGATAAAAGCCAACGTTCTGCTGATTTGCTTGTCTTTAGCGCTAAAGAGTTATTATTGCACCTAGTGTTCAGAAATAGGAATTAATAACAACAGTCTCTAAGTCCAGGCCTGTTGGGGCAGGAGTCACGCTGCCTCATGCTCAGGGATGGTGCAGAAGCCAGGGCTGTTCATGACAGGGTTGCCAGGTTGTGCTAGGTTAAATATCGTGGGTAATTCAGCTACCAGGAGCTTGTTTTATAGCATATAATCAGAATGAAATCTAATACATTTCCACAAACAAAGGCAGAGTTAAAGTGCAGACTGGGTGTCTATAATGGACGATGGACAGAACCATTTTATTGTTAATGTGTTGCCGAGATTAGAAGAGCAATGGACAGGGAGTGGGTAATATCCGTAATATCAGAAATACACATGAAAGGCTGAAAATAAAAAGAAAAATGTGTCACTTTTCACAATTTCGAATATGTTTTGAAAAGTTCTGGTCTGGCGGCACGGTGGTGTAGTGGTTAGCGCTGTCGCCTCACAGCAAGAAGGTCCTGGGTTCGAGCCCCGGGGCCGGCGAGGGCCTTTCTGTGTGGAGTTTGCATGTTCTCCCCGTGTCCGCGTGGGTTTCCTCCGGGTGCTCCGGTTTCCCCCACGGTCCAAAGACATGCAGGTTAGGTTAACTGGTGACTCTAAATTGACCGTAGGTGTGAATGTGAGTGTGAATGGTTGTCTGTGTCTATGTGTCAGCCCTGTGATGACCTGGCGACTTGTCCAGGGTGTACCCCGCCTTTCACCCGTAGTCAGCTGGGATAGGCTCCAGCTTGCCTGCGACCCTGTAGAAGGATAAAGCGGCTAGAGATAATGAATGAATGAATGAAGTTCTGGTCTTTTGTGTGGTTTTTGGGCTGGGAATTTTGCTAAAACCTGGCAACCCTGGTTAATGACAGTATCTCAGACAAGGGTAAATCAGGTCGCTGGACGGGTGTGTGTTATCTATTAAAGGGTTTCTCGAAAAATTCAAGATAATATTCTGTAACAGAAGCCGCTGCTGGTCCTGCTGTCCAGAAAAAAAAGGGCAAATTATATGATTTAATGCACATACAGTGTGAATATAACCCGTATTTTTGTTTTGTGTTATTTGTATAGACATAGTGTATAATTATAATCACTTTTTAATATTTTATTTTATTAAAAATGACTTGTAAACACGTTTATATTGAATTTTTTGAAATATGTTCAGAAATATCTGCCTGGGTGATTCATCCTTATTACATTGTACATAGTAACAGTATTGGTGAATAAAGCTTACATTTGATATACTCTTATTGTAATATTTCATTCCGTCTCCCCAATTCTCACCTAAAAAGAACAGTAGATGCAATACAGCATAGCGCTGATAGTTTAGTCCATAAAAATATTCCTCCAGACAAATCCACATATTTACAGCACGTGTATTATGTCCGAAGTGAACTCCTTTGTAGAAAAAAAGGGCGAACTTGCTGAAAGTTCACTGCCCACCACGTTTTTTCTGCATGGCCACCATGAGTTCTGACATGAATTCACCACCAGAGGGCGCCGCTACTGACGGTGTAGTCCTCTTTGGAGGTGGAGGTGCGACTTTCCTCAGAGTGACTGCGGCGGGATTGAATCCTGCTCCGGATGAAGATGGTGGAGGAGGTGGTGGAGGAACTCCGCTTGCAGGTGGAGGAGGAGGAGGTGGTGGAGGACCTCCACCTGCAGCTGGAGGAGGAGGTGGTGGAAAATGATCTCCAGATATCGGAGGAGGAGGTGGTGGGGGAAGCTGATCAAGCATAGCTGGAGGAGGGAGGAACGGATCTGGAGGAGGTGGAGGAAGCTCTCCTGACATCATAGGAGGAGGAGGAGGAGGGAGGAAGTCAGGAGGAAGCTCCGTGTCGTCGTTCGGAGGTGGAGGAGGGAACGAGGGCATGGCTTGCTGAGGGGGGAGCGATGAGAGCTGCTTCTTTACAAGCATGGAGGGTGAAGGAGGAGGTGGCAGGGTGGGGTCCGGTGGGGGAGGGGGCAGGGTGTCGGCTGGAGGTGGCAGAATGAAAGCTGGGGCCTAAAAACAAAACGCACACAGAAAACTATGTTTATATATCGTTCATTTAAAATCATGTTTGCTGGCTTTTCTTTCTTTCTTTTTAGTTCTGCACTGGAGGTACAGTAATAGAAAGTTTTAGCCACCAGTTTAGCATTCTTCAAACCACAGAGGTCTAAATCCTCATATACACTTGTTTCAGACAGATGTGGATTTGTTTAGTGTCTCAAACAGGTCAAAGGTCATCACAGAGCTAAAAACAGGTGCACGTTGTACACAGTTCATTTTTTCTTCATTCATGAAGGATGCAAACGTTTACATTTAATTGTAGTCTTCATTTATACAGACTTACACAATGCATAAAGGGTGTGAGTATACCAAATAAATAAATATACAGTTAGGTCCATAAATATTTGGACAGAGGCAACATTTTTCTAATTTTGGTTCTGTACATTACCACAATGAACTGTGAACAAAACAATTCAGATGCAGCTGAAGTTCAGACTTTCAGCTTTAATTCAGTGGGTTGAACAAAATGATTGCATAAAAATGTGAGGAACTAAAGCATTTTTTAAACACAATCCCTTCATTTCAGGGGCTCAAAAGTAATTGGACAAATTAAATAATTGTAAATAAAATGTTCATTTCTAATACTTGGTTGAAAACCCTTTGTTGGCGATGACTGCCTGAAGTCTTGAACTCATGGACATCACCAGACGCTGTGTTTCCTCCTTTTTAATGCTCTGCCAGGCCTTTACTGCAGCGGTTTTCAGTTGCTGTTTGTTTGTGGGCCTTTCTGTCTGAAGTTTAGTCTTTAACAAGTGAAACGCATGCTCAATTGGGTTGAGATCAGGTGACTGACTTGGCCATTCAAAAATATTCCACTTCTTTGCTTTAATAAACTCCTGGGTTGCTTTGGCTTTATGTTTTGGGTCATTGTCCATCTGTATTATGAAACGCCGACCAATCAGTTTGGCTGCATTTGAGCACACAGTACGTCTCTGAATACCTCAGAATTCATCCGGCTGCTTCTGTCCTGTGTCACATCATCAGTAAACACTAGTGACCCAGTGCCACTGGCAGCCATGCATGCCCAAGCCATCACACTGCCTCCGCCGTGTTTTACAGATGATGTGGTATGCTTTGGATCATGAGCTGTACCACGCCTTCACCATATTTTTTTCTTTCCATCATTCTGGTAGAGGTTGATCTTGGTTTCATCTGTCCAAAGAATGTTCTTCCAGAACTGTGCTGGCTTTTTTAGATGTTTTTTAGCAAAGTCCAATCTAGCCTTTTTATTCTTGAGGCTTATGAGTGGCTTGCACCATGCAGTGAACCCTCTGTATTTACTTTCATGCAGGCTTCTCTTTATGGTAGATTTGGATATTGATATGCCTACCTCCTGGAGAGTGTTGTTCACTTGGTTGGCTGTTGTGAAGGGGTTTCTCTTCATCATGGAAATTATTCTGCAATCATCCGCCACTGTTGTCTTCTGTGGGCGTCCAGGTCTTTTTGCATTGATGAGTTCACCGGTGCTTTCTTTCTTTCTCAGGATGTACCAAACTGTAGATTTTGCCACTCCTAATATTGTAGCAATTTCTCGGATGGGTTTTTTCTGTTTTCGCAGCTTAAGGATGGCTTGTTTCACCTGCATGGAGAGCTCCTTTGACTGCATGTTTTCTTCACAACAAAATCTTCCAAATGCAAGCACCACACCTCAAATCAACTCCAGGCCTTTTATCTGCTTAATTGAGAATGACATAACGAAGGAATTGCCCACACCTGCCCATGAAATAGCCTTTGAGTCAATTGTCCAATTACTTTTGGTCCCTTTAAAAACAGGGTGGCACATGTTAAGGAGCTGAAACTCCTAAACCCTTCATCCAATTTTAATGTGGATACCCTCAAATGAAAGCTGAAAGTCTGGACTTTATGTCCATGTCCATTATATAACTATAACTATAACTATAACTTGAATATGTTTCAGTAAACAGGTAAAAAAACAAAATTTGTGTCAGTGTCCAAATATATATGGACCTAACTGTGTGTGTGTATATATATATATTTTTTTTCAGGCAAGTGTGATTTAGATTTGCTTGATGTCAGATATTATTATTATTATTAGTCCATCCATATTCACTGGATATGAGCAATCGTGCACTCTGATTGGCTACTCTACTACTAGGATATCAGCTCATATACCGTGAGTAGAGAAAAACAAAATGGTGGAGCGTGTTGCTGAACCAACCGAGGACAAAATAAAAACTTGACTCGAAAACAAAACCCCACAAAGTGTTATCGAGTACTTAAAAGAAACAGAAATTGCTAAAAGAATGTTTTTTCCCCCTGTTCCATACACCAGCCCCGTTGATGGCAGTAATGCACCTCTAAGTTGGTTTGCCAACCACCAAAAAACCCTGAAGAAGAAATCCCAAACCCCAAAAATACAAAAAAAGCAACAAAATATGAAATAAAAGTATTTGATGGTAAGAATGTATCTGTTTTTTTTTAAAATTATTTTTCACATTTTTCACAAATCGCTCCTGTCATTTCGCGGGTTTGTTTACATTCTAAGTGGAAATGATTTTGTTGGATGTTTTGTACGCAGTTTTTATTTATCAAATTTGCTAAAAATAAAATTGCACTGTTTCTCAAAATCCAGTGAATGTGGATAGAATAAAACAGTTATTCCACTCAATCTCATCGTACATGGATTATAGACAACTCGGTGCTACGCACCTCGTCGGCTATCAGCTCATGTACGACTTGATTTCGTGGAATAACTGTTAAATATTATTATTATCATTATTATTATTAGCATCTATTACTTTTTAATTACATTAGCATTGTAAGCCAAGTACAAACCTAATGCCAGGATCAGATTACATGACTTCAGCCTGATTTTGACATGATTTTGTCACGGCTGACAAATTCCCAGCGTCTGACCTCAATATAAACATTCAGGAACAAAAACAGGTCTTATAGTGTGACATAATCGAAGAACAGTGATGTTTCTGGGATGCCCAGAAACGTCTAGCACTTCTTTTTTTTTTTGTACCAACTTTGACAACTCCTACATCATGTTCCTTGATAGCCCTGATTGACAATTTCTTGACCTTCCTCCCTGAAGACACGAATAATGATTGGTTGAGGTCAAACTTATAGCGTTGCCAGTCCCACGATCAAGACGCGGCAAGAAATAATGGCACTATAAAGATCTAATCTGACATGGTGACCACTGCGAAAGATAAAAACATCATGGGGTTTGATCCCAGTGTAAAGAAGAAGAAGAAGAAGAAGCAAAAATTGGTGCCAAACATGTTTTGGTTGATTTGTTTAAATTTGTGATCTAACTTTTCCATTAAGACGATCCTTCATGTTCAATAAAGAAATTTTCTACGCACACACACTGAATAAATTACAAGTCATCTGGTCCTTGTCTTAGTAAAAATGTTAAAAGGCTTATTTTGAGCTGTTCATACAGATTATATCGTTGGAGGTTCACTCAGATGTCTCGTCATTGTGCTAATGGATGCTGTACCACAGTCTCCAAAAGTTCACTCTGTTTCAGACTAACGTTACTCTGGCAAAGTTTTTCAGCATTTACAACAATCTGGCTTCAATCTTCTTCATTCCACACTTTGTTACAGACAGCTGGGAAATATTTATAACACACAACACATGCTCTTCTTCTAAATGAAAGCACTAGCTGGAGTAAATACTATACACGACGCAGTTAAGTCAATATCAGGTGTTAGTTGTTAAGAGCATGTTCACCTTGAGCGCCGGCGCTGGATGAGGCTGAGGAGCATGTCCGTTGGCTGCTTTGGCTGAAAAACACAATTATAACATTTTTATTCATGTATATATTGCATCAGTCATTTAGTTTCTTGGTGGAAAAAATAGAAATACGCCATTTTTTCCCCAGAGTTTAATCGTGTTTTTCCTGAGGGGTATTTTTTAATAAGGTGTGACCACAAGTTGAGCTTCTCAAAGTGTATTTCTCGGCCATGAAATTGCACCTATTGTATTTTATAATGAGTGAGAAATTAAGAGAAGTAGACCATCGCGCATCCACCTGCTGTTTTCTGCAGTTCCTGAATCAGCCGATCCCTTGATGCATAAAATCACGCGGATACAAATCAAGAGCTTCAGTTAATGCTCACAATGTTCAAACATCAGAATGGGAAAAATTGTGATCTCACAGTGAAGTGTGACTTTCTTTCACTGTGGCATGGGTGTTGGTTTGAGCCAGATGGACTGGATTGAGCATTTCAGAAACTGCTGATCACAACAGAGTCTACACAGAATGGTGCAAAAAATAAACATAGTGTAAACGATAGTTCTGTGGGTGGAAAGTAAACAAATGCCTTGTTGATAAGAGAGGTCAGAGGGAAATGGACAGATTGAGCAATTCAAGCTTTTTTTTTTTGCCAGGAAGGATATAGTAACTCATAGCAACTCTTTATAACTGCGGTGAGCAGAATAGCATCTCAGTATCAGTGGCAGCTGGTAGTCTTTCAAACAGGGGAGGCTGGTCGGTTACGATATTTCCAGATTTTAAAAGAAAAAAGAAAAAACACATCAGTTTTGCCCATACTCTTGCCTCTGATCTGGCTGATTGTTGGCAGCGTCACAAACTGTGAAATAACAGGTTCTTTTGGCCCATTAGCCTACTGTCCAATATACATGATGGTGGTGTTGGGGGGGGGTATATTTTAACATTTTATATTTTAAAATTGTGGCATGTTGTTTAAAAATTGATCATTATTGAAAGCAGCTCTTTGTCAGGAACCTCAGCAGTAACAGCAGAGTGTTCTGGAATAGGCACAAGCACTGACCTTGGGGAGCCAAACAGAGAGCTGGGTGCCACACATTTCATTCAGTGACACTTTCCCTATATTTTACTTATTTTGACTGAGAAATGTTTTATTGACAATTTTGATAACCCTTCACTTTTAATCCAGGTCTGTAGTGTGAAATGTTCTCGGCTGTGTTTTTGTTTAAAAATGTTTTCCAAATTGTAGCTGTGTTTAATTCATATCCAGAAAAATATATATTCCAATATAATATACTCAGCATAAACATTTTAAATAGATTCTATATTTTTGGTCCATCCATGACATATTACTAAAGTAGCCTATTTACTGTTGTTGATGTGGGTCACTTGCTGTTAGCCAATTCACTTTCTCGTACCAGGAGAGCTGAAAGGAACGAGTATTATTCCCTACCTTTTTCACCAAGTCAATTTGAGGTGTTGGTCTACCCTGCTCTTTAATTTTAATTTTTTCCTCGAAAGGAAGACTGGCAAATGGCTTCGCCAAAATTAAATCAGCAATGCTTGGCATCCATGCGCAGCTTTCTTGCTAGCTGACTAGCCCCCTCAAGTTCAAGTTCAGTCACTCAATTAAACGAAACTTCTAGAACTAAGATAGCAAACTTGACAACACTATATTTACACTTTATTTACAATGAAAATATATACAAACTAAAAAAGCTGGTAGAAACCGTATGTAATGAATGAAATCAAAATGTAAGCTGATCTCTTACAATACACCACAGCACTTGCGAATCCGCATGGGACTGAACTGAAATTCACCGCTGCCTGTCTATATTTGAAACGAGCTGTCAATCAAAGAAAATATCCGGCCGCTTTCACCAATCACCAGTCTCCTCGCGGAAACTGCCATGTCCCTCCCACTGTGAGGCTGGGAGTCCATGGGCAGGCGTTTTCGCAGTATTTGTCCAATAACCATCTTGCATTTTGAGATTGAAAGCGCATAGCTCCCAAATGCCATTGAAGTGCACTGAGGCTGGGCTGCATCGCGCTGTCACGAGGGGGAAAAACTCACGCGCACATTAAGCGAACTGGGGAAAGTTATAACGGAATGATTTCGCACTGTAGTGGGTTGAGCACATATATTTCTATGATTCTGGATCTGAAATAGCAATGTTATAAGGTCGGCTATAACATAAGCCTAGCGCAATTCATCCTACACGATGTTCGTCATTTTTAGAGGAGGCTGAGCCTCCCTCGTTGTCTTGGAGCAATCACCCGTGCTCAGTATGCAACAGAACAACACATTGGGTTCCACTCCTGCAGCCAAGAACAGGAATCTGCGGATCAAGAACTAGTTCCTATTAAAGTGGCCGGTGAGTATATATATCACGTTCAACAACATATTAAATCATGGACTCAAGTTAGACAATTTATGGCCACGCCTTATTAACAGATCACCACCAAGTAACCTCAGACGCTTGAGTGATCAAGTCTATCAGCAGTTATCTTCACTAACAAGTGCAAAAGTTTGCGTCCCCATAGACACTCTTAGTATGCTTCATTGTGGTTCATAATCATCTTAAAATAGGCTTTTACTTCAGGTACAGAAAAATTAAAATGCACCTACAGTGGTGCTTGAAAGTTTGTGAACCCTTTAGAATTTTCTATATTTCTGCATAAATATGACCTAAAACATCATCAGATTTTCACACAAGTCCTAAAAGTAGATAAAGAGAACTCGGTTAAACAAATGAGACAAAAATATTATACTTTTATTTATTGAGGAAAATGATCCAATATTACATATCTGTGAGTGGCAAAAGTATGTGAACCTCTAGGATTAGCAGTTAATTTGAAGGTGAAATTAGAGTCAGGTGTTTTCAATCAATGGGATGACAATCAGGTGTGAGTGGGCACCCTGTTTTATTTAAAGAACAGGGATCTATCAAAGTCTGATCTTCACAACACATGTTTGTGGAATGTGTATCATGGCACAAACAAAGGAGATTTCTGAGGACCTCAGAAAAAGCGTTGTTGATGCTCATCAGGCTGGAAAAGGTTACAAAACCATCTCTAAAGAGTTTGGACTCCACCAATCCACAGTCAGACAGATTGTGTACAAATGGAGGAAATTCAAGACCATTGTTACCCTCCCCAGGAGTGGTCGACCAACAAAGATCACTCCAAGAGCAAGGCATGTAATAGTCGGCGAGGTCACAAAGGACCCCAGGGTAACTTTTAAGCAACTGAAGGCCTCTCTCACATTGACTAATGTTAATGTTCATGAGTCCACCATTAGGAGAACACTGAACAACAATGGTGTGCATGGCAGGGTTGTAAGGAGAAAGCCACTGCTCTCCAAAAAGAACATTGCTGCTCGTCTGCAGTTTGCTAAAGATCACATGGACAAGCCAGAAGGCTATTGGAAAAATATTTTGTGGAGGGATGAGACCAAAATAGAACTTTTTGGTTTAAATGAGAAGCATTATATTTGGAGAAAGGACAACACTGCATTCCAGCATAAGAACCTTATCCCATCTGTGAAACATGGTGGTGGTAGTATCATGGTTTGGGCCTGTTTTGCTGCATCTGGGCCAGGACGGCTTGCCATCATTGATGGAACAATGAATTTTGAGTTATATCAGCGAATTCTAAAGGAAAATGTCAGGACATCTGTCCATGAACTGAATCTCAAGAGAAGGTGGGTCATGCAGCAAGACAACGACCCTAAGCACACAAGTCGTTCTACCAAAGAATGGTTAAAGAAGAATAAAGTGAATGTTTTGGAATGGCCAAGTCAACGTCCTGACCTTAATCCAATCGAAATGATGTGGAAGGACCTGAAGTGAGCAGTTCATGTGAGGAAACCCACCAACATCCCAGAGTTGAAGGTGTTCTGTATGGAGGAATGGGCTAAAATTCCTCCAAGCCGGTGTGCAGGACTGATCAACAGTTACCGCAAACGTTTAGTTGCAGTTATTGCTGCACAAGGGGGTCTCACCAGATACTGAAAGCAAAGGGTCACATACTTTTGCTACTCACAGATGTGTAATATTGGATCATTTTCCTCAATAAATAAATGACCAAGTATAATATTTTTGTCTCATTTGTTTAACTGGATTCTCTTTATCTACTTTTAGGACTTGTGTGAAAATCGGATGTTTTAGGTCATATTTATGCAGAAATATAGAAAATTCAAAAGGGTTCACAAACTTTCAAGCACCACTGTAAACTCAATGAGAATCAGCAAAAACAGCTTTCACAGAACCAAAACACAAAAATATTTACTTTTTATAGCGCTTAAAGAGAAATTGGTTGTTAGGTTGTTACCAACAGGGGAAACCATAATTCAGAAATGAACAATGAGAGATGGGGGAAGAAAGGAATAAAAAGTTTTCAAACACCAGGTAAAGACATGTGGAAGTCCTTAGAGAGGGGTAGAAAGAAATTCTACATTTATATTCATGTTCAAAGCATTAATTTTGTTTTAAGATGAATATCTTCGCAAGTAAGTTTTTGGCTCTACCTGTAACCTTAAGCAACATTAAAGATCTTCTTAGAGTCATGATTTCATCAAATATGGGGTGTACAAACTTTTGTACTCAGCTGTGTCTGGGTATTTTATCTAAGAATGCACATGGATTTAGTTTGTAATGTGTTTGGGAACCTTTCGGTGTTGGAGATGGAGTAGACGCAGTGGAGGTTGATGGACTCGGCTGGAGGGTCCGGTTGGTCCAAACTGAAGACAGCGATGAACCTTTTCTCACGGCGGCCTTATAGTTCTCATATAACGTCTTACCATACTGCAGGACACACACACACACACACACACACACACACACACACACACACACACACACAAATATTTCACGTTTGCCTATATATAACCTTTTTATTCCTTTTTGAACAGTAAACCCTGACTCATGCCTGCAGAACCCTCATCCACATATGCTTAGTTGTGCTTCAGTCTCTGATTCATGCAAAGCAGGTAATTAAATGAAATGATTCAGTGAAACATCTCACTGATGACCATTTCCTCTTTAAGCCTGAACATGAAAATCTTTTCCGTAGCCTAAATACAGATCCAAATCTTCACATATATGCTTCAAATGGTATTGTTAAGCTCCATAATCTCTTGTACATATAGACTTAAAGTGAAAATACAGTACATTATCATCCATTACTATGCATACAGGACACTTTTTCAATGGAATAAAAACGTGTTCTTTTCCCTTCTAGTAGGTTTCATTCATTTGCTTCGATAGCATGCAATATTGTTAGCATATCGCTTATCCTATGTGTATTACATCACTCTACCCAATGGAGAATGAGTGTTGAATATGGTTTATGATATTGCCTGGTTGGGCGGCACGGTGGTGTAGTGGTTAGCGCTGTCGCCTCACAGCAAGAAGGTCCTGGGTTCGAGCCCCGGGGCCGGCGAGGGCCTTTCTGTGCGGAGTTTGCATGTTCTCCCCGTGTCCGCGTGGGTTTCCTCCGGGTGCTCCGGTTTCCCCCACAGTCCAAAGACATGCAGGTTAGGTTAACTGGTGACTCTAAATTGACCGTAGGTGTGAATGTGAGTGTGAATGGTTGTCTGTGTCTATGTGTTGGCCCTGTGATGACCTGGCGACTTGTCCAGGGTGTACCCCGCCTTTCGCCCGTAGTCAGCTGGGATAGGCTCCAGCTTGCCTGCGACCCTGTAGAAGGATAAAGCGGCTAGAGATAATGAGATGAGATGAGATGAGATATTGCCTGGTTGTCAAGACAACATGATGTCACACGTCGCATCGGAGATGTAAAACTTCCATGCTAGCAAGCGACTGTGACAATTTGTAAAACATAGCTGCCAGGTTTGCTTTGTTAAATATGGAAGATTTTGAGGGAATTTTGGCTGCCAGGTGGCTCTGTTGTGTGTAGCTGTTGATGTTGATTTTAAAGTAACTAAGTAAATTACACAGGGAAATGAATACTTAAGTATGAACGTGTGTGGAAGAAGAGTCTGGAGACAGAAACTTTAGTTTCTCGGTTGTCAGCCTGTGCTACTTGCTCTCGATAGCACTGGCTTGACTGCGCTTGCATTGGCCTTTGCGAACACTACTGCTGAACGCTACACCGGCTGGAAGGTAACTGGACTGCTGCACTAACAGTACCAGTTGAAGGTAAGCTAGCATTGGCCTTCGCTAACACTACTGCTGAACGTTACACTGGCTGGAAGGTAACTGGACTGCTGCACTAACAGTACCGAGTCATGGTTAAAGGAGATACGCAGAACCATGGCCTCACTTTTTGTTTATAAATGCCTTGAGACCTCAAGAATGGCATAGGAATCGTTTTAAGCGTGAACAATAAATCTAATATCGTAATTTTATGATTAAAATTATGCATATAAGTCACAATCTGAGTGAATGACCTTGACATCTGTGACGTCACAGCAGGAAGGCTATCGGTCTCATCGCCATTTCCGCTATACTAAAACACAAAGCTAACTGCAACTTCGATCCTCCATTTTGAGCTAATTTATTGCCATGCCACATAGATGTGTTGCTGGTGGGTGCAGCAACATGACAGAAGGTGGATTTGTGTTGCATTCATGACCCAAGAATGTTCAAACTGCAAAGATTTGGACGCATTTTGCAAGAAATTCACGGGCACATTTTACTGATGACTTGTACGAAACCTCTGATCTGTTGAGGAGTGTTGTCTGTAAGCCCATATTGAAAGAGGGTGCAGTACCAACAATTAAAGGAAAAGAAAGCTACAAGAAAAGGAAAGTAATTTCAGTTGCACCAGTTCTCCTGGAGTGTGAGCCGAGCAGTAATGGTGGAGTACTCAGTATGGAGAAAATGGAGAATGAGTGGACCATTCGTCAGATTTCTCCACTGGATATGCCTCCCCCCGCTGGATATGCTTGCCTCAGCAGCAATATCTCGCCCTTATGTGGAAGAAGCGAATGAACAAAGAACTGAAAGTCAGACTGTTTCAAAAGGTCGGCCTTCAAGAAGTGAGAACACAGAGGGATAAGATGTGACTCTCATTTGGTTACATAATAAACAACACTCGTTGTTTACCTGCATTTAGATTAATACATGCAACTTGTATTGTGTATTTAAGTTACCGGTATAAGATTATTTAATTTGCTTCAGAATGTGATTGTCTCAGTTCATCTGATTATTTAATTAGCCTTTTATGTTTTATCAGTGAAAATGCATGCATGTACATGTATGTTGCATAAGTTATAACACCCATCCTGTTTTAATGAGCGTCACATGAGACTGTCAATTCAATTCCATCCAATTCTCTAGACGGCTCTGTTCTTTGGCTTTATTTTGTAAGGTGGGGGCCTCCGGGGCTGACGTGTTACTATCGGATTCACTTTTCGATGGTTCGAACTGATACGCTTCCATGTGTATAGCAGTAGCATGTGTACACACACTCCAGTTTCAGGACTATCACAGTCAGATGTATTACTATCTGAGGCATCTGAAGAATCTCCAATAAATCTGAATGAAGAGGCCACTGCAATCACTCTCACCTGCCGAGTCTGGCTTTGGTCTATAGCTGTCAAAGGCCTCGGCCTTAAAACCGGTTACCGCAGTGACGTCACCCACTCAGAGCTGGCTGGCTCAGCGGGGCAGCTCAAATGCCAACCTTGCGGTCAATTTTAACTCTCAAAAATATATATATTTTTTATTCCTATTTATGCAGCATACAAGAGTCAAGGATGGAGATACTATCCACTCAGAAATGTATTTAAAAATAAAGGTTCTATGTATCTCCTTTAAGCTAGCCTTCGAGAATGCTGATATGAAGAGAATGTGTATGTATTATAATAATAATAATAATAATAATAATAATGGGCGGCACGGTGGTGTAGTGGTTAGCACTGTCACCTCACAGCAAGAAAGTCCGGGCTCGAGCCCCGTGGCCGGTGAGGGCCTTTCTGTGCGGAGTTTGCATGTTCTCCCCGTGTCCGCGTGGGTTCCCTCCGGGTGCTCCGGTTTCCCCCACAGTCCAAAGACATGCAGGTTAGGTTAACTGGTGACTCTAAATTGACCGTAGGTGTGAATGTGAGTGTGAATGGTTGTCTGTGTCTATGTGTCAGCCCTGTGATGACCTGGCGACTTGTCCAGGGTGTACCCCGCCTTTCGCCCGTAGTCAGCTGGGATAGGCTCCAGCTTGCCTGCGACTCTGTAGAACAGGATAAAGCGGCTACAGATAATGAGATGAGATAATAATAATAATATTGTCTGGCTTTCTTTCGTGGTATATCCATTATACTCGTCTTCACTTCGTTCCGTATCATGCTAGCTGAATGAAATATATCTGATATACCATGAAAAAAAGTCAGCTAACATTATTTAATTATATCACTCACAGCTTCTAAAGCCTTAAGGACAGAGTTATACCAAACTGTAATAAGGAAGAAAAGAAACCCTATTTCTTATGAATATCAAAATGCATTATGGGTATTCTGAACCTGCTAGGGTACACTGGTTCCATTTGAATTCACTGAAATCACTTTAAATGGGTGAAAACATCTGATTTGATTTTCTTGCATCCTTCCTTTTGAAATATAAACATATTACATGCGTATATGATGAGTTCTCGCTTGGATTTATCTCACCTTAGCGATACGGATCCCCGTAACCCAGAGGTTCATGGTCCATTCATCGTCACAGCACAGGTACTTGATATACTGAGACTCCTTTTGGATCTGAGGATGCTGGAGACACATCACACACACTTCATTAACACTGTACAGTATTGGGCTCTGAGCTAAAGCTCGCTTTGCTAAATCTCCATTGTTTTACATAGACTTGAGCATAAACCATAATATGCATTTGCCTGCAGGAAATAAATACACATTATGCAGCTCAATGTGCTCATTTGCAAAACTGGTGGTTACTGTGTCGTTTGCTGAGACCAGCTGTGGTTGATGAGTCAGCACTTTTTCTCTCAGCTATGTTAACGCTAAAGCTGATGAAGCTATGCTGATGCTTTGTCTTTCCCTTTCATATCCGTATTTTGTCGTGTTACAACCTGGAAGTGAAACTTTACTCGAATTTTATGTTATGACTCTAAACAAAATACTGTACGTTGATGGGAGGGGGAGAAAAACCCAACTTGGTTGCTGAATTATTGACCAAAAAAAAAACCTATAAAAAGTTGTGACTGCATAAGTATTCACCCCTGCTGCTGTGAAAGCCCGAAATTAATCCACATCAGAAGTCATACATATAATAATTTGGTGAACGGAGTTGACTTGTGTGTAATTAAAAGTGTCGTATGATCTCAATTAAAATATAGCTGCAAGTGGTGATGAAGGGCCTGAACACCTCCGGTGCCGTGACCTGTCACACGTGGTCATTGTACAATGCACACGCACCTGAGATGTGTGACAAAAGCCTGGGTATCTGATGTGTGCACCACCAGTGATGAGTTTTTAGGCAATGAAGTCATTACTGTCCAGGTCCAAATGGTGGCGCTATACCAGAGAGTCACTTTGGGCATGTGGATATCATCAGAACCATCATATCCTACGTGAAGTTTGAGCCCTATCAAGCATTGCATGGCGAATTTATGACACATTTCCTGTTTGCATTGCTTAACATACAGTATAAATGTATTGTTTTGCCTTTTCAACATCTTGCAAGATATCACAAATCTCTTCGCAATGCAAAATCAGCAACATCGTGAGATCATGTAGACCAAATCTGAGACGAATCCAAGAAACTGCTGAGGAGCAGAACATCAAAATGTAACATGTGTCAAAGTGCACAAAACCAAAAATAACTCATTTCCTGTTGAGTGTGGTTGATGCAATTTTTATTACAATTTTGTTCGTCTTGCGGCACCCCATGCACCTACCAAATTTGACACAGATAGGTGAAACTATATATTGGGCAAATGTCTCAATGATATGTGGGGGTGCTATGGAGTCCCCTGGACACCTGGGGCCAAGCCTCTGACCCTGAGTAGCAGTGGCCAAGACTGATGTGTGTACCAAATTTCATGAGTTTTCACCCATGGGAACCACCTCAGAAATGGCCAAGTCTTGAAGATAGATAGATAGATAGATAGATAGATAGATAGATAGATAGATAGATAGATAGATAGATAGATAGATAGATAATCAATCAATCAATCAATCAATCAATCAATCAATCAATCAATCAATCCTTAGGAAAACAATAGGGCCTTGCACCTCTGGTGGCTCAGGCCCTAATTATATAAGTATCAAAGCTATCAAAACAAATCTGGAAAAGTTCTAGAAATGTATCAATCTGGGAAAAAACATGGTACCTTGACTCTGCCTGGTAAATAGGGATTAATCAGAAAATCAACCCATAGGCCAAGGTTCACTCTAAGATCCACAGCTCAGCTGGGAGAAGCTGTTCACAGAACTACGAAAGTCCAGACACTGCATAGAGCTGGGCTTTATGGAAGAGTGGTGAGAAGAAAAACATACTGTATAAAATCTGGTTTGGAATTGGTCAGAAGGCACGTTAAAATAGTTCTCTGGTTTGAGAACCAACAATGACCTTCATGACCTACATTTGGTGGAAACTCAACACTCTTCATTACCCTGAGCATGCCATCTTCACTGTGAAGCATGGTGATGGTAGCATCATGATGTAGGAATGCTTTTCCTTAGTAGAGACTGGGAGACTGGGAAACTGGTCAGGGTTGAAGGTATGATGGAAAACACCAAATCGAGGCAGAATGTTCTAGACCTGAGACGGGTTTTTGTGCCAGTGTGTCAAAAACTGACACCTCCGTCTGATTGGGGCACGACTTGACCATCAACGTTCTCCATCCAGTCTAAGAGAACTTGAGCAATTTTGACAAAAAGAACGAGTAAGCAGACATGCAGCTATAATTACAGAAATACTGGGTTAATATTTATGCAACCAAAAAAGTCTGATATTTCTCTTTAATTAAAGTGAGCAACACAAGATAAATATTCAACATAGTGTTTAATCAAATGGTAAAAATCAGTTATATCCTTTTTCAAGCACTACCCAATGTAGAAAAGTTCAAGGGGGTGAATACTTATGCAAGACACTGGAGATTGAGAGACAGATTTGTTCATGTAGAATTTTGAAACAGTTATTAATGGTTACTAGCAAATTCACATCTGAACATAAGCGAGCTGAGAACACGATAACTTATAAAGGTGTTTGTTTTGGATTTTGAGAAATGAGTCACTTATAAGCACAGGTCCATGTCTTGGTAAGATCTGCAACACACACACACACAGGTCCATTTTCATCTCCGGAGCCGGTCATTTGGTTAATCACAGCTTGTTAAAGCGCCTGGTGTGAAGGAGATGCACACCTTGAAATAATCATGCAGGAAAGTTGTGATTAGTCGCCAGGGTTAGGTGAGCTGGAACAGTCAGAGAGGGAACAGATGGCTTGCCAAATAACCTGTGTTTCACCTACTGCCAGATGTGTGTGTGCTTTAAAACGCAAGACTTTATCCATATAGTCTTAGAAAATACTTTAATTCAAGGAAAAGTTCAACAAAAAATGAAACGTGGACTATTTTCCCTGACACCATCTTCATCCATGCAGCCACACCCTCATCTGAGTCCATCTTACTCAGTCGACACACCCTTACAAAAAATAAGCTTATTCAAGTGTGCTTCTAGTATACTTCTTTTAAACTAAAAAGTATGCTTTCAGTTAACTTTTTATTTACTTATCAGAGATATACTTAATAAAGTTATGCATAAGTATACTGAAAAGTATATAGAAAAGTCTAAGTATATTAAAACTTAAACTTTTGATCAAGATATACTTAACAAAAGTGTAATAAAGTATTAAAATATTTGTGCCTTATGTTCAAGTGTACTTGCCCTGTAGTTGTGCTTCTCCTTTTGATAGTAGCCGATAAAATATTTCTTTTTCACACATATTGTCGTCTTTGTGATATACGGCAGCATGTTTTAAATCCCATCTTTTAAACCGACATGTACCATCAGTTTGTGTTCAGCTCTGGGGTGGAATAGCTTAAGAGTAAACAGTGTTGGAACTTAAACTTCTCTTTTATGTACATAGTGTTATTAACTAGATGTATATAACCAGTAACATTAGTATATATGCTATAAAGTATACTTTAGTAAACTAAAAAGTGGACTAGAAGTATAAAACAAGTAAACTCATAGTATATTTCCAGTACACTATGAAGTATGCTTTTGTAAACTAAAGAGTGGACTACAAGTATAGAACTAGTAAACTATTAGTAGATAAGTTTACTTGTGGTATATTTGCAGTACAAAATAAAAAATACTAGTTGTATACTCAGAGTTTACTTCTCTTAGACTTAAAGTATACTTTTTATAAACTAAAAGTGGGCCAATTTATTCCCAAGAAGTATTAGATTAGTTTACTTACAAGCATACTGTAAGTACATTGATATCAGTATACTTGGTACACAAAAGTATACTTAAGGAAATATACTTTAACTTAAAATGAACTTGAAGTATATTTCTTTTTGATAAGGGGAAGTATGGTGTGGAATTTTATTTTACACATGTATTAATTTTGCTCCAGGGATTCTAATCTGTA
Organism: Neoarius graeffei; assembly: GCF_027579695.1. Taxonomy (NCBI): domain Eukaryota; kingdom Metazoa; phylum Chordata; class Actinopteri; order Siluriformes; family Ariidae; genus Neoarius; species Neoarius graeffei. Next base: position 96,961,319 of record NC_083573.1, read on the forward strand.
GTTTTGAATCACACTTGGCTAATTTAATGAACTGTTTGCTAAATTGATAACTGTAAGCTTGCCATAGTTATTAACCTCGCAGCTCCAATACTCAATCAATCAATCAATCAATCAATCAATCAATCAATCAATCAATCAATCAATCAATCAATCAATCAATCAGGCATTTGTTAATTTTTTTCTGTAAGTCTTGAAAACATTTAGATTTACATAAAGTTGAAAACATTTCTATATTTAACACTTAGATGCATTTATATCACTTCTAATGTGTGAATTTTTATCACTACAATAAAACTTTGCACTTTTTTATTTTTTATTATTTTTTTTTACACAAATCATTATCTAAATTGGGCGGCACGGTGGTGTAGTGGTTAGCGCTGTCGCCTCACAGCAAGAAGGTTCTGGGTTCGAGCCCCGGGGCTGGCGAGGGCCTTTCTGTGTGGAGTTTGCATGTTCTCCCCGTGTCCGCGTGGGTTTCCTCCGGGTGCTCCGGTTTCCCCCACAGTCCAAAGACATGCAGGTTAAGTTAACTGGTGACTCTAAATTGACCGTAGGTGTGAATGTGAGTGTGAATGGTTGTCTGTGTCTATGTGTCAGCCCTGTGATGACCTGGCGACTTGTCCAGGGTGTACCCCGCCTTTCGCCCGTAGTCAGCTGGGATAGGCTCCAGCTTGCCTGCGACCCTGTAGAAGGATAAAGCGGCTAGAGATAATGTGATGTGATGTGATTATCTAAATTGATCAAAATGGCCCTAGATGATTAAATAACGTCAGATAGTCAGATTTTTAACATCTGGTGCACCACAGCGCCAAACTACGGCAAGCTAATGAGCTTCTCTGTAGCTACCAGTTTACCTCAATCTTAAATCTAAGACTTAATAACACCATTTATATACAGACAGCTGAATAATAAATAAATATACAAATCAGATCAGAAATCTATCATTCAAATAACCTCAAGCATATAATTTCATCTTTAAAATTTACATTACATTACTGGCATTTAGCAGACGCTCTTATCCAAAGCGATGTACAACATACCCAGAGAAGTCTCAACCTAACCCCAACCAGAGAAGTTGAGAAGTACCTTGCTCAAGGGCACTTCAGCTATTCCTGTTGGTCCAGGGAATCAAACCAGCAACCTTTTGGTTCCAAAGCTGCTTCTCTAACCATTAAGCCATGGCTTTAGAAGAAGCTTTTATTAGCACATATATATTAGAGCACGGCGGCACGGTGGTGTAGTGGTTAGTCCTGTCGCCTCACAGCAAGAAGGTCCGGGTTCGAGCCCCGTGGCCGGCGAGGGCCTTTCTGTGTGGAGTTTGCATGTTCTCCCCGTGTCCACGTGGGTTTCCTCCGGGTGCTCCGGTTTCCCCCACAGTCCAAAGACATGCAGGTTAGGTTAACTGGTGACTCTAAATTGACCGTAGGTGTGAATGTGAGTGTGAATGGTTGTCTGTGTCTATGTGTCAGCCCTGTGATGACCTGGCGACTTGTCCAGGGTGTACCCCGCCTTTCGCCCGTAGTCAGCTGGGATAGGCTCCAGCTCGCCTGCGACCCTGTAGAACAGGATAAAGCAGCTAGAGATAATGAGATGAGATATTAGAGCACAGTGAAATTCTTTCTCTGTCTCTGCATTTAACCCATCTGAAGCAGTGAACACACATACACACACACCCAGAGCAGTGGTGTCAAACTCAATCACAGAACGGGCCAAAATTGAAAAGACAGTCTAAGTCGCGGGCGGCACGGTGGTGTAGTGGTTAGCGCTGTCGCCTCACAGCAAGAAGGTCCTGGGTTCGAGCCCCGGGGCCGGCAAGGGCCTTTCTGTGTGGAGTTTGCATGTTCTCCCCGTGTCCGTGTGGGTTTCCTCCGGGTGCTCCGGTTTCCCCCACAGTCCAAAGACATGCAGGTTAGGTTAACTGGTGACTCTAGATTGACCGTAGGTGTGAATGTGAGTGTGAATGGTTGTCTGTGTCTGTGTGTCAGCCCTGTGATGACCTGGCGACTTGTCCAGGGTGTACTCCGCCTTTCGCCCGTAGTCAGCTGGGATAGGCTCCAGCTTGCCTGCGACCCTGTAGAAGGATAAAGCGGCTAGAGATAATGAGATGAGATGAGATGAGATGAGTCTAAGTCGCGGGCCAAACAGGATTAACATTTATTGAACAGTCTAAAACTGGCAATATTTTAATCATCAGTATGAATTTGAATAGCCAGAATACAACAACTTTTTCCTCAACACATTAAATAAAATAAAAAATTATATTTTCTTTAAAAATAACATCAGGCAAAATGAGAATATTTCAAGCTGATGAAAATTTGCAAATTTTTCAAATAAAAATGTCCAGAAACAAAAAGCTATTTAATTTTCTCTCTTATTTCATTTCTCCGAGCCAGATGCTTGGCATCTTTTCTTGGCTGCAAGTTCATTTATGTTTGGGGTTAGGCTCTGAGCTGTGGAAACTCTCAGGATGGAGTGATGTGCATCAGTGAGACGACTTCTTTGTGTGGTTTTGTTCATCTTCATCACAGAGAAAAGTTTCTCACACAGGTATGCACTACCAAACATGCAGAGCATTCGAGCAGCGTGTAGGCGGAGTTGGGGCATCGTGTCAGGAATGAATTGGTGGAACTGTGCGGGCCCCACAGAGTCATACTTTGCCCTAAGTGTGCCGTTAGACTGGAGTTCTATCAGTTCCATCTGGATGTTTGCTGGAGCTTTCTCCACATCAACTGCAAATGGACTTCTGAGCAGTTCAAAGTTAAATTTCTGCTCGTCAAAGTCGGCAAAGCGCCGTGTAAACTTGGTGCACAGTGTATTCAGTTTATCAGCAAAAAGCGCAGCTGGAAACACAGCGGTGGAGACCTGGTCTGTGATTTTTTGGCAACATGGAAAGTGGCATAAGTTCCCTTTTTGCATCTGCGTCTCCCACAGGTGCAACTTGACTTGAAAAGCTTTCACTGCATAATCTCATCTCATTATCTCTAGCCGCTTTATCCTGTTCTACAGGGTCGCAGGGAAGCTGGAGCCTATCCCAGCTGACTACGGGCGAAAGGCGGGGTACACCCTGGACAAGTCGCCAGGTCATCGCAGGGCTGACACATAGACACAGACAACCATTCGCACTCACATTCACACCTACGGTCAATTTAGAGTCACCAGTTAACCTAACCTGAGCACCCGGAGGAAACCCACACGGACACGGGGAGAACATACAAACTCCACACAGAAAGGCCCTCACCGGCCACGGGGCTCGAACCCGGACTTTCTTGCTGTGCGGCGACAGTGCAAACCACTACACCACCATGCCGTCCCACTGCATCATATATGTCTGTAATCACACGGTCCCGTCCCTGAAGCTGGAGGTTTAATGCATTAAGATGCTTCGTTATGTCGCACAGAAAGGCCAACTCACATAGCCACTTTTCATCCCGGAGCCCTGTTGAGTCTTTTCCTTTACTTTCCATGAACTGACAAATTTCCTCACGCAGCTTGAAAAATCTGCTGAGCACTTTTTCTCGACTCAGCCATCGCACCTCTGTGTGATAAGGCACGTCACCAAATTCAGACTGCATTTCCTCCAGAAAAGACTGAAATTGCTGGTGATTTAAACCTTTGCCTCTTATAAAGTTAACTGTGTTACGGTGCTTATGACATGTTCCATCTTCAGGACTTTGCTGCACAGCGTTTCCTGGTGTATGATGCAGTGATACACTGTCAGCTCACCTGTGCAGTTCTCCCTCTGCATCTTCTCCCACATCCGTCCCACCAATCCACTCTTTTCCCCGCACATCACAGGCGCTCCGTCTGTCGTCAGTCCCGTAAGTTTGTCCCAGACCAGTGTCATGTCATTCACACATTTAGATACTTCTTCAAATACGTCTTTTCCTGTGGTTGTGTCGTGCACTGGTTTAATACCCAAAAGTTCCTCTGTAACACATAAACTGGAGTCCACTGCACAGATGAAGATTGCCAGCTGTGCAGTGTCAGACTTGTCAGTGCTCTCATCCACAGCAAGGGAATACGCAATAAAGTGTTTTCCCTTTTCCATCAACTGTGCTTGTAAATCAGTGGCAAGCTCACATATCCGATCAGCAACCGTATTTTTGCTGAGACTTATATTTGAAAATGCTTGCTTTTTATCTGGACACAAGACGTCGCACACTTTAATCATGCAGCGCTTCAAAAAAACTCTCCCTCCGTAAAAGGCCGGGCTGATTTGGCTATCTCTTCTGCCACTACAAAACTAGCTTTCACGGCAGCTTCACTTTGTGATTTTGCTTTTGCGAACATACCGTAGCTTGCTGTAACACCAGACTCTTTTTCAACTCTTCTGCCTTCTCTAGCTTCTGCTGTATGTCCAGGTTTTTGTACTTGTCCTGATGTTTTGTCTCATAATGCCGTCTTATGCTATATTCTTTAATTACGGCCACATTAGCTCCACAAACAAGACACACAGGTTTGCCTCTGATGTCAACGAACAGGTACTCTGCCTCCCACCTGTTTTGAAAATCCCTGTTTTCAAAGTCTACTTGTTAATCTGGCTATTTTTTGGGGGTCAGACTAGCTTAAATGTCACTGTAAAAAGTGCTGACCGATGCGTTTATCCGCTGACCACTGATCAATGTGTCATTGGCAGCGTGGGAAAATGGGTTAGTGCACAGGTCTTGACCTGCATAGTGGGATTTGTAGTATGAGTGGTGGGAGCGCTATTTACCGGCGGGCCATTAATAATAGCCATATGGAATTATCTCGCAGGCCGTATATAATTATATCGCAGGCCAAATCCGGCCCGCAGGCCTTGAGTTTGACACCCCTGCAGTGTAGAGGGAGGGGAAAGTGCTGTTCATTCACTCCCCCCACCCACACATTTCCTTGCTGGTCCTACAAATCAAACCAGCAACCTTTTGGTCTCAAAGCTGCTTCTCGAAAACTTTATATCATAGTTGACTCCCTTTAGGCCACTCCCCCACCCTGAGTCTATGTATTCTGAAAAAGAAAATAATTCAGCTTCAAGATGGAGCTACAACTGTTCTTAGATGTGGTTTTTTGCTTAGTTTTAAAGCCATGTGTCATAGAAACCACATCAGAAAGTCTAAGATATTCATAGATCAACAAGGCATTCTAGCCATTTCCTTAAGAGCAGATACATATGTAGCTTCTACACCTGACGCGAAATGCAGCCCAGACCACAATTTCTTAAGCAAACCAGCTGATCAGTTCTCTAGACCACGTCTGAGATCAAACTTAACCAAACGTCCCAAACTCTGAACTGTAATGCTTGCCCTACAACTGCTTCTGCTGATAAACAGTTTCAAGAGCAATAGATGGTGACTTTCAGATCCTTAAAAAGCTTGTATTCAGTTTACTCAGCACATCAGGTTTTCCACTGTGGCTCAGCACAGACTAAATAAAGGCATCAAACTGCCACAACTAACAAATATCAACCAGAACTCTTACAGAAACTAAAAGCACAAAACCAAGTACTCAGAACTGCGGACAAGTTCTCAGTATCAGCCCCAGTTTCTCAAAGAACTGGTCTTGTTTTTTGCTGTTGAACTGAATCAGCTCATTATCTGGCCATCTCCTCTCATCTCATTATCTCTAGTCACTTTATCCTGTTCTACAGGGTCGCAGGCAAGCTGGAGCCTATCCCAGCTGACTATGGGCGAGAGGCGGGGTACACCCTGGACAAGTCGCCAGGTTATTGCAGGGCTGACACAGAGACAAACAACAGTTCATACTCACATTCACACCTACGGTCAATTTAGAGCCACCAATTAATCTAACCTGCATGTCTTTGGACTGTGGGTGAAACCGGAGCACCCGGAGGGAACCCACGCAGACATGGGGAGAACATGCACACTCCACACAGAAAGGCCCTCGCCGGCCACGGGGCTCAAACCCAGGACCTTCTTGCAGTGAGGCGAGTGCTAACCACTACACCACCATACTGCCTAATTTAAGAACATCTCTCTCTCTCATTATCTCTAGCCGCTTTATCCTGTTCTACAGGGTCGCAGGCAAGCTGGAGCCTATCCCAGCTGACTACGGGTGAAAGGCGGGGTACGCCCTGGACAAGTCACCAGGTCATCACAGGGCTGACACATAGACAACCATTCACACTCACATTCACACCTACGGTCAATTTAGAGCCACCAATTAACCTAATCTGCATGTCTTTGGACTGTGGGGGAAACTGGAGCACCCGGAGGGAACCCACGCAGACATGGGGAGAACATGCACACTCCACACAGAAAGGCCCTCGCCGGCCACGGGGCTCAAACCCAGGACCTTCTTGCAGTGAGGCAAGTGCTAACCACTACACCACCATACTGCCTAATTTAAGAACATGTACTTTTTATTTATTCTTTTGGAGTTACATTGGATGTTGTGCAACGTCAAAGTCAAGTCAAAGTCCCTGTCACGCCAGAATCTGGTCTTCCCAGGCAGCCTCCCAGTACTAACCATCTCTTTAAGGCATATGGGTGCGACACCGATCTCCATTTCGATAGCCCTCGACCTCTCGTCTATACAGCTAGGGTTACAGTTGGGGGCAGATCCTCTGGTAACCATGAGAGTTTGACTTCCCCACTCACATCTGTATTGCAGCATGCCTTGCCAGACACTGTAGGTACCATTTTTATGATGGTCTTTGGTATGACCCGACTGCGAGTAGAACTCACAATCTTCCAGTCGAGAGGGTCATGTTAACCACTAGGCCAACTTACAGTCATTGTGCAATGTAGTACCTCATGAATCCTAAAATACATAAACATCTCCTCACAAAAAACCTCACCATATCAATGATTATGCAAACATTACAATGATCATGTATGTTTATTCAGATGAATGTTTGGGGACAATATTTTATAAAATGATAATCAAACTTTAACCTCCTGGCAGATACAACCAGATTTGTCAAAATTCACAATGCCCCACTGATTCCCCTGCATATTTTACATCTTAAATTCCCAGAAGAGATAGCCAACACCAACCTCCGTCCAGACATCATTCTCTGGTCAAGAGCCACAAGACAGGTGGCCCTCCTGGAGCTTACAGTACCCTTGGAGGAAAGGATTGAGGAGGCACATGAGTGCAAGCACAGAAGATAACCAAGCCCTCATCACTGAATGCCAGCAGAGGGGATGGAGAGCCTGGAATCTCCCAGTGGAAGTAGGTTGCAGGGAGTTCCCAGGGCAATCACTTTGGAGGACATTGGGAGTCCTTGGGGTGAGAGGTCCCACCCACAGGAAACTGGTTGAAGACATTTCCAAGTGGGCTGAGACAGCATCTAGATGGCTTTGGCTGAAGAGGAATGAGTGATGGCACAACCAAGCTGGCAGAAGAGAGGGAGGACAAAGCTGAGTGATACAAAGGCCTGAGAGTCAGAGGGGGTGGTTCCAGGATGCTGGTTCTGCTGTCAAGCCCCTCTGAGGTGTCCTGGGCCAATCGACAAAACAGTTGGGGTGCCCACTTGAAAACCATGTGAAGTCTCAAAGGTCTGAGTTACAAGGTGCTGTCCTCCATGGAGCGATCAGAGGGAGCGTTTTAAGCCAGCTGCCTTGAATGAAGTGCAGGAGGAAACACCCTGCCAGGAGAGGCAGCAGCGAGGAAACCTTGTATGAAGACATTGCAGGATGTCTCAGGACTTCTCATTGCATCTATCATTTTCTCCTCAGTAAGTTTCACCACTTTCTTTGAGTAGAAAATGTAAATAATTTCATGATGTTTCATTTGTATTTGCACCTCTTCACGAATGGGGTGCCAATAAGTCTGAGGTGGAGTGTGTGACTGGGTGAAACAGGCTGCTCTGTATGGGAGCACTCCTCATATATGGGTTATATAAGATGGAATTTCCGTGAAGAAACCAATAAACACAGTTACTTAAGAGGGAGTTTAAGAGATTAATGGAATTACATTTTATAAATAATAACTGTGTGTTACACGCTACAAAATGAGAATTCACGACACAATGATATTTATATCAGAGTTGTACAACCTAAAATCTACTGATTTTATAAGGCAGCTACACACTATATGGCCAAAAGTATGTGAACACCTTTTTCATCACACCCATATTTGGTTCTTTCCCAAACTGTTGGCAAAATTTGAAGCACACAGTTGTATAGAACATCTCTGTATGCTCAAGATTTACAGTCTTAGTTGGAACTAAGAAGCTCAAACCTGTTCCAGCATGACAGTGCTCCGGTACACAAAGCAAGAGCTCCATGAAGACATGGTGTGTTAAGGTTGGAGTGGAAGAACTCGAGTGTCCTGCACAGAGCCCTGACTGAACTCAACCCCACCGAACACCTTTGGGATGAACTGATATTGGAACTGGAGCCTCTTCACTTAACCCCAGAGTTTGATCTCAGTAATACTCTTGTTGCTGAACTGAATGAACATAAGTCTACACAGCCATGCCCCAAAATCCAGTGGAAAGCCTTCGCAGACCTCAGGTGGAGCTTATACAGAAGGGGGATTAAATCTGTAATGGGATGGTCAATCAGCACATACGTTGTATACACATGATGGTGAGATGTCCACAAACTTTTGGCTGTGTATATATCTCATCTCATCTCATTATCTGTAGCCGCTTTATCCTGTTCTACAGGGTCACAGGCAAGCTGGAGCCTATCCCAGCTGACTATGGGCGAAAGGCGGGGTACACCCTGGACAAGTCGCCAGGTCATCACAGGGCCAACACATAGACACAGACAACCATTCACACTCACATTCACACCTACGGTCAATTTAGAGTCACCAGTTAACCTAACCTGCATGTCTTTGGACTGTGGGGGAAACCGGAGCACCCGGAGGAAACCCACGCGGACATGAGGAGAACATGCAAACTCCACACAGAAAGGCCCTTGTTGGCCACGGGGCTCGAACCCGGACCTTCTTGCTGTGAGGCAACAGCGCTAACCACTGCACCACCGTGACACCCTCATTTCACACATTTCTAATTAAATACACATTTCATACAATCACATTTGATAAGGAGATGGTCAGACTAAAGAGCGCTGTGTGTGTGTGTGTGTGTGTGTGTGTGTGTGTGTGTGTGTGTGTGCATCAACCAGATTAAGAGACGTACATTTTTTCTTCTGCTTTTACTGATTTTCACTTCTTTCCCTCTCTTACTCAAGCGTTTTCCTCCTTTTTTCTTTAAAGATAGCTAAAAATTAGCTAAAAAAGATGAACTGATAAAACAAATATAGAACAAAATGAAGAAGTGAATAACACAGACAGCTCCACTGACAGTAATCCACCGTGATAGATTATTTTTGTCATAATGCTGACCTGAAACCCAAACTCACAATAGAAAAGTAGTAAACTCTCGAGTGCTAAGCAATCAACAGCTCCTTCACAGAATGGTGATGGGTATCTGATCATCAGGAGGTACCACAGAAGCTTAGATGTTTTAGTTGGACAGTTTCACTGCATACACCTCAACCTATCTTCTGTGATTGGAGCCCTCACTGTTGTGAGGTCAGCCCAATGGCCACTGATCATTATTGATTGTCTGTGTGCCATGTTTCGTCATCTCTTTTGAGCCACAGCCAGAATTAGCAGAATGAGGGTTTTCCAGTTGTGTACTGAATCTCTTTCATGACTCTGGTGGTCTCCTTTGGCTGGAAACCAAGCTTAGTCAGCTTTCCAGTGGATAGTAAGTTCAATCATTTTCACAATTTTTGTTTGGTCGCTGTCGTTTCCACCTAAGTGCTTTTTCAAGGTCTGCGCTTACTTCCCAAAGTCCTCGCCATCTATTTTTGTCCTTTGCTGATCTCAATGACTTAACTGGAGTTAAGTTAAGTCATGGGGAAGCCATGGCCTAATGGTTAGAGAAGCAGCTTTGGGACCAAAAGGTCACTAATTCGATTAGTTGGACCAGCAGGAATGGCTGAAGTGCCCTTGAGCAAGGTACCTAACCCCCGACTGCTCCCCAGGCTGCTCTGGGTAGGTTGAACGTCACTCTGGATAAGAATATAATGCCTTTCTTGCAGAATTTAATGTAGTCAGACTTTAGCACTTGAGGCAACATACCATTGTTGATTTCAGCTACCTTCTTTTCCACTGCCTCTGCTAAATATGGATAAAAGAGTGAACCTTTTACATGAATCTCCAATGAGTGACTCTTTAAAGTGACTCTCCGAAGAGTGATTCTTTAAAGTGAATCTCTAAGGAGTGATTCTTTAAAGTGAATCTCTGAGGAGTGATTCTTTAAAGTGAATCTCTGAGGAGTGATTCTTTAAAGTGAATCTCTGAGGAGTGATTCTTTAAAGTGAATCTCTAAGGAGTGATTCTTTAAAGTGAATCTCTGAGGAGTGATTCTTTAAAGTGAATCTCTGAGGAGTGATTCTTTAAAGTGAATCTCTGAGGAGTGATTCTTTAAAGTGAATCTCTGAGGAGTGATTCTTTAAAGTGAATCTCTAAGGAGTGATTCTTTAAAGTGAATCTCTGAGGAGTGATTCTTTAAAGTGAATCTCTGAGGAGTGATTCTTTAAAGTAAATCTCTGAGGAGTGATTTTTTAAAGTGAATCTCTAAGGGGTGATTCTTTTAAAGTGAATCTCTGAGGAGTGATTCTTTAAAGTGAATCTCTGATAAATGAATCTTTAATGTAAATCTCTGATGAGTGAACCTTTAAAGTGAATCTCTAATGAGTGATTCTTAAATGTGAATCTCTGAGGAGTGATTCTTTAAAATGAATCTCTGAACAATGAAACTTAAACATGAATCTCTGAACAGTGAATCTTTAAAGTGAATCTCTGAAGACTGAAAGTTAAACATGTGTCTCTGAACAGTGCTATCACTGACAGAACTTGGTTGTGTCTCTATAGGTATCAGGATTCAAGACCTAAGGGACAGTTCGAAAGTCTACCCCGCAAAGTCCCTTTCGCACCACATCATCTCTAATGGCGGAGTATAAGCATGCACCATGTCTTAAAGACTTAATATTAAATAAATACAACTAAAATACCATCCTGTATACCTTCATCCTGTTCAACTGGTGTGAAAAATCTGTTTTTTTCTTCCCTGTGCTTGTTCATCTTGCAAATAGATAAAATAGAATTGACTGCTAAATAAATAAATAAATTGATAAAAATGACCTGAAAAACTAACTGATCTGTTTGATAGATAATGGAAGGAATAAAACACTTGGTGTGGTGCTGTTATAGGAAAATAATCAATCATGAGGTGATGAAGCAGAGTTACTGTTGCTGTTCCAAAGTTGATTATTTTTGTATAACAGCAAACAGTCAAAGTCCCGCCCGTGCCAGTCTCTCATCCAAGTACTAACCAGGCCCTTAGGCGCATTGGGCGGCACCGATCTCTGATTTTATAGCCCTTGGCCACATAGCTAGGGCTACAGTGGGGGGCTGGTTCTCTGGTAACCGCGAGGGTTTGACTCCCTGCTCACATCTGTGCCAGATGGCAGTTGGTACCATTTGTATGATGCGTCCCAGTCGAGAGGTGGACATGCTAACCAGTACGCCAACTTGTAGCATGTACCGAGTGTTTTATTCCTTTTATACCACAGCATAAACTCTTCTGTCCTGAAGACTGAAAATGCAGCAAGTTTTAAAAACAGCTTAATACACTGACAACTCCTTCCATTAAGTTGTCGTTGTTTAATAATTTGTGTGTGTGTGTTCAGTAAACTGACCTTGAGGATGAAGCAGTGCTCAGTGGGGGCTTTGTATTTGCTTTTGTACTCGTTGCAGTAGTACACATTCATGTTATCAAACTGCACAAGACACACCATGTCCTTAGATGCCTGAGAGAGAGAGAGAGAGAGAGAGAGAGAGAGAGAGAGAGAGATTGTTCACAACACTGACTGTACAGTTGGTCAGGTTCAATGCCCAGACTGATAATCTGATAATTGGCTAATCAGACAGAAGGTACGCCACCACTCTTGCTGGAGCAGTTGGGGGTTAGGTGCCTTGCTCAAGGGCACTTAAGCCAGTCCTGCTGGTTCAGGGAATTGAACCAGCAACCTTTTGGTCCCAAAGCTGTTCCTCTAACCATTAGGCCATGGCTTCCCCCAACACTGACTAAAACATGAATTCACTTAAAACCTCAGTTTGTTATTTTCAAAGCCCCTGTACTACCGATTCTATACACTTCATGCTTCTTCTGTTGTTTCTCTGGAAATCTCTTAAGGCAAGGCAAGGCAAGTTTATTTATATAGCACATTTCATACACAATGGCAGTTCAATGTGCTTTACAGAAGCAAAAACAGTAAACAATAGAGAAATAAAATTACATAAAATAATTTTATTTTTATTCTAAAACAATTAATTAAAAGAATTAAAAGAATTAAAAGAAAATAATAAGAATTAAACAACAGTAGAAATAAAATAATAAAATGCCAAAAAGAAAAAAAAAAGGAGAAAAAGAAAAAGAAACCAGCGGAATAAAATAGAATAAAATTAAAGTAAATTTAAAACATGCAGAGAAAGTAAAGCTTATAAAAAATGTAAAAATATTAATTATTTAACAGAAAGCATCTGAAAACAGCTTGGTCTTTAACCTAGATTTGAAGCTGCCAACAGCAGGAGCATTTTTAATGTCCTCTGGCAGTTGGTTCCATAGCTGCACTGCATAGTAGCTAAAAGCTGCTTCACCATACTTTGTTTTAACAACTGGTTTTAATAGTAAATTTTTCTGTTGCGATCTGGTAGATCTGATTGGGTTAGGCCGCTGCAACATATCAGAGAGGTAATTGGGCCCTGTACCATTTAGAGATTTGTACACCAGCAGCAATGCTGTAGCTTACTGGAAGCCAGTGAAGGGACCTTAGAATTGGAGTAATGTGCTCTGTTCTTTTTGTTCGTGTGAGAACCCTCGCCGCTGCATTTTGAACCAGCTGAAGTCGTCTGATGGTCTTTTTTGGCAGGCCTGTGAAAAGGCCATTGCAGTAATCAACCCTACTAGAGATGAAGGCATGTATTAGTTTTTCCAGATCATTTTTTGACATAAGTCCTCTTAGTTTGGAAATGTTTTTTAGGTGATAAAATGCCGTTTTAGTGATTGCTTCCATGTGACTGTCAAAGTTTAGCTCGCTGTCAATGAAAACACCAAGATTTTTAACCATTTCTTTAGTTTTAATCCCTTTTGTGTCAAGAATAGTGGTAATCCTGAGTCTTTCATCTTTTTTCCAAATAGAATTACTTCTGTTTTATCTGTGTTCAGCTGAAGAAAATTTTGTGACATCCAGCTATTGATTTGATCGATACACTGGTAGAGACATTCAAGGGGGGCATAGTCATTAGGTGATAGAGCAAAATAAATTTGGGTATCATCTGCATAGCAGTGATACAAAATTGAATTTTTATTGATAATTTGCCCAAGTGGGAGCATATAAAGGTTGAAAAGTAATGGTCCAAGAATCTTAAAGCTAAGAACCCTTCATTTCACTTTATTAGCAACACCCACCCATTGTGCAGTTCTCTAATCAGCCGATCCCTTGATGCATAAAATCACGCAGATACAAATCAAGAGCTTCAGTTAATGTTCACAATGTTCAAACATCAGAATGGGAAAAATTGTGATCTCACAGTGAAGTGTGACTTTCTTTCTTTCTTTCTTTCTTTCTTTCTTTCTTTCTTTCTTTCTTTCTTTCTTTCTTTCTTTCTTTCTTTCACTGTGGCATGGGTGTTGGTTTGAACCAGATGGGCTGGTTTGAGTATTTCAGAAACTGCTGATCTCCTGGGGTTTTCACACACAACAGTTTCGAGAGTTTACCGTACACAGACTGATGCGAAAAACAAAAAAACACTGAGTGAGTGAGCGACAGTTCTGTGGGTGGAAACAAATACCTTGTTGATAAGAGAGGTCAGAGGAAAATGGACAGATGTGTAATTGGTTCAAGCTTTTTTGCCAGGAAGGATATAGTAACTCATATCATCACGCTTTACAACCATGGTGAGCAGAAAAGCATCTCAGCATGCAACAGCAGAACAGAAGAACACACTGGGTTCCACTCCTGCAGCCAAGAACAGGGATCTTAGAATCAAGAACAAGTTCCTATTAAAGTGGCCAAATGTGAGTGTACACTCATTCTCCTTGGAAGTCTTTCTAACAGGAAAATGCTTTGTCCTCACATCTAGAAGAATAACCTTAAAGGCAAAATTTACACCACAGATGTTTGTGAGGAGTTTTTCAGTTGTCCGTCCAACATCTGTCTTTTGTTACAGATGGAAATCCATTGGAATCAATACAGCGGTTTAGACCCATATCGCTTTAAGCATGTGTTACGTCCATAAAAACAGGATGAGAGAATTTTATTATTGCATAAGTGAGACATAATGGAAAGCCACACACAAAAAAACTGCCTATTTTGTCACATTAAAACATTGTGTTCAAGGACACGGGAATTGATACTGACGTCTTTTCGTGTCATTGTTGATGCCTTGAAGTTGTGACAGCATGAAAAGTGAAATTAAATATTATTACAAACTTGTGTAAGCATGCTTATGGCTTATTTGGTTCTGTTGAAATGTCTGTGGCTCAGACATCCCATCCCCAACATGTCTCTTCAGGTTTTCATCCTGCTTCTTGTGAAGATTCGTTAACCGTTTGTATCCTGTTACCTTGGTGATTATGACACTTTGGCTGTTGATGCAGATCCCAGGTTAGTTACTTGAGTCATTCCAATACAGAAAAACCTATGAATGAGTAGGCGTGTTGTCTACTTATAAATAAATTGCATTAATGAGTTCATATGTGGGCGGCACGGTGGTGTAGTGGTTAGCGCCGTCGCCTCACAGCAAGAAGGTCCGGGTTCGAGCCCCGTGGCTGGCGAGGGCCTTTCTGTGTGGAATTTGCATGTTGTCCGCGTGGGTTTCCTCCGAGTGCTCCGGTTTCCCCCACAGTCCAAAGACATGCAGGTTAGGTTAACTAGTGACTCTAAATTGACCGTAGGTGTGAATGTGAGTGTGAATGGTTGTCTGTGGCTATGTGTCAGCCCTGTGATGACCTGGCGACTTGTCCAGGGTGTACCCCACCTTTCGCCCGTAGTCAGCTGGGATAGGCTCCAGCTTGCCTGCGACCCTGTAGAACAGGATAAAGCAGCTAGAGATAATGAGATGAGGAATGAGATGAGTTCATATGTTTAAAATCTTTATTTTTCTGTAAAGCTGCTTTGCGATGATGTCTATTGTTAAAAGTACAATATAAATAACTTGGCAGAATCTGTATTAGGGCCGTGGGCATGTACCATCCTTGACCGTCATGCAGTGGAGTAGTAAGGTGACTCCGTCTCTCTACTAGTCTGGGGTGGGGCCTTGAGCAAGCACTAGGAAGCCGTGGCCTAAAGGTTAGAGAAGCAGCTTTGGGACTAAAAGGCTCGCTGGTTCAATTCCCTGGACCAGCAAGAATGGCTGAAGTGCCCTTGAGCAAGGCACTTAATCCCCACTTGTTCCCTGGGTGCTGTAGCATGGCTGCCTCCTGCTCTGGGTATGTGTGTATGCTCACGTGTGCATGTATTCACTGCTTCAGATGGGTTAAATGCAGAGGAGGAATTTCGCTGTGCTTGAGTGTACATGTGCCAAAAACAAAGGCTTCTTCTTCTTCACTAGCAACCCCTCGTTCCCCCTGGTCAAGGCTATGACCAAAGACTGGACTCGGTAGACTGGGTGGAGGAAACCACCACCTGGTGGTTCAATGAGCAGGAAGGTGGACCCAGCAAAGTGTTTGTGGAGCATGATCAGGGTACAATGCAACATGTAGAACACTGCTGGCGATCCACTGCATCCCGACCTAGCTCCCGCCATCTTGATTCTGTCTTGCCCCTGGACTTGGTTAGGTTGGGACGAGAGAGTGAGGCTGACGGCTGAGCAACTCTCCCTCACTCTAATACAAGTCATGACTTCAAATTCAAATCCAAGTTGAAATCATGGTCATCTTCGACTCTGAAGGACAAACATCATATAAATAAATGGACTTGATGGAGTTGACTCCAAACTTTTGACTGGTACTGTACGTTTCACGCTTGCCTCCATCTCACCTGCTGTGCAAGTTGTAAAACGCCTTGTAAATTGACCTCATCAAGAAAAAGGAGCAGAGCTGAGCAGTAATGTTCCAGTTGTGGGCAGGGCTCATTTCTGGCCCAGAAATGAAATGTACACTGAACTGAGATTGAATGCATGGCAATACTACAATAGTATTAACATCCTTATAGTGTATCTTTGAAGTGATATGATTACGACAGGTACTGAAACTCTATAAACTAATTCCCTTTAAATATTCAATATTACAGACCGCACCTTTAATAATAAGTTTAGTTTAACACAAGGATGCTTTACAGAATCGAAAAAAAAAGCAATGAAACTCAGACTCAAACGAAAGAGTACATGAAAACACAAAGTGAAAAGGTGTGTGAAAAGAGGAGTCTAACATTCTGAAATGGAGAAGCTTTCCCTGAGCTTTTTTTGGGAAGAAAGCCTATACTTGGGCATCATATACAGTTGTGTTCACAATTATTCAACCCCCACTGAAATTAAGTGTTTTGGCCAGTTTGACATTGATTTTGATCATTTCAGTCATCTTCATCTCATCTCATCTCATTATCTCTAGCCGCTTTATCCTTCTGCAGGGTCGCAGGCAAGCTGGAGCCTATCCCAGCTGACTACGGGCGAAAGGCGGGGTACACCCTGGACAAGTCGCCAGGTCATCACAGGGCTGACACATACACAGACAACCATTCACACTCACATTCACACCTACGGTCAATTTAGAGTCACCAGTTAACCTAACCTGCATGTCTTTGGACTGTGGGGGAAACCGGAGCACCCGGAGGAAACCCACGCGGACACGGGGAGAACATGCAAACTCCGCACAGAAAGGCCCTCGCCGGCCCCGGGGCTCGAACCCAGGACCTTCTTGCTGTGAGGCGACAGTGCTAACCACTACACCACCGTGCCGCCCCTTCAGTCATCTTATTTACAATTAAATCAAAGAGGCACTTGTAAATTAGACAAATATAACATAACATTTATAATAAAATGGCCACAAATGTCTTTTCTGTGCTCACATCATTATCAGTTTTATTCAACCCCAAGTGACATTCATTCTTAGTACTTAGTACAACATCCTTTTCCAGTTATAACATCTTTCAAGCGTGAAGCATAGCTTGACACAAGTGTCTTGCAGCGACCAACGGGTATCTTAGCCCATTCTTCATGGGCAAAAGCCTCCAGTTCAGTCCCATTCTTAGGCTTGCGCGCTGCAACTGCCTTCTTTAGGTCCCACCAGAGGTTCTCAATCGGATTTAAGTCTGGTGACTGCGATGGCCACTCCAGAATGTTCCAGCCCTTCGTCTTCAACCATGCTCTAGTGGACTTGGATGTGTGCTTAGGATCATTGTCCTGTTGAAAGGTCCAACGTCTCCCAAGCCGCAGGTTTGTGACAGACTCCATCACATTTTCTTCCAAGATTTCCTGGTACTGAAGAGAATTCATGGTACCCTGCACACGATGAAGCTTCCCTGTACCATTAGAAGCAAAACAACCCCAAAGCATAATTGACCCCCTGCCATGCTTCACAGTAGGCAAGGTGTTCTTTTCTTCATAGGCCTGGTCCAAACATAGTGCTGGTCCATGGGCCCAAACAGTTCTAATTTAGTTTCATCAGTCCACAGAACACTTTCCCAAAACTTTTGTGGCTTGTCCACATGACTTTTGGCATACTGCAGTCGACATTTCTTATTCTTTGGAGTCAGCAAGGGGGTGCGCCTGGGAGTTCTGGCATAGAGGCCGTCATTACGCAGTGTGCGCCTTATTGTCTGTGCTGAAACCTCAATGCCCACATCTAACAGATCTTTTTTCAGTTCCTCACCAGTCACACGGGGATTTTTATCCACCTGGCGCTTCAGGTAGCGCACAGCAGTCGCCGTCAGGATCTTCTTTCTGCCACGACCAGGTAGCGTTTCCACTGTGCCCTTTGCCTTGAATTTACAGATGATGCTTCCGATAGTATCTCTTGGAATGTTTAACATTTTGGAAATCTTCTTATATCCATTGCCATTCTTGTGAAGAGAAATAACCTCTTCTCTTGTCTTCTGGGACCATTCTCTTGCCTTCACCATGTTTGTCAACACACCAGTAAATGTCTAGAAGGAGCTGAGTATCACAGTCCTTTTAAATCTGCCTAATTGGTGCTTATTATGCTTGATTGATGCTCGTTGACATCCACAGGTGTTTTCAATACCTGATTGAAAACACTTGAATGAACCTCTGTTCTTAAGAGTGGTAGTCTTAAAGGGTTGAATAATTGTGTCAATGAAGAAATCACAAAAAGGCCATTTAATACTTTATTACAAAAGCAGTTGATGTCATTTTAGTTGCATTTGGTTCTTTAACAAGTCCTTGTAAGATGTCATTATGAACACAATTACAAATGTACACTGAATTCTCTAAAACCCTTTACAGCATTGGGGGTTGAATAATTTTGAACACAACTGTAATAAGCGGCAAAGTTTTTGTTTGTTTGTCTTGGGCTAACGTCGCCATTTCTTGATAGATTTTCACCAAATTTGGCAAGTAGGTCTGGGGATGACCCAGAATTTTGCAGATATAAACCAAATTCATGTACAAGCCCCAGGGAGGTCCCTGGGGGGCACAACATCCACTCACCCCCTTCCTCAATGCCTTTCACATTACATTTATCAACACAAACTCTCAACAGATCTTCACTAAACTTGGCACGTAGGTACAGGAGATAGCCACAATTTGGCAGAACTCAGAAATTCCATATTTGGGCCCCAGAGGTCCCCGGTGGGCCCCTGGGTGGTGGATGTTTGGATTTTTGTTTGTTTTGGGTTAACTTCACCATTTCTCAATGGAAGAATTCAAGAAATTTGATATGGAAGTCTGGGGGCAACCCAGAATTTTGCAAAACCCAGGCAATGCCGGGTAACCTGCTAGTCACTAATAATCCAGTATCAGCTGAACTTAAAGTGCATATCCTGGACCAAATTCGTTTTTTTTTTATATGAAAGAATGTCCCTTTACACACTCATCCAGAAGGGTAATTTTGCACAAGGCCATCTGTCTACAGCAGAAAAAAATAAAATAACAAAACGCGTCTGGAAAAATCCCAAGGGAGTCTGGAGCCAGATTCGTGACGTCACCTGCGGAAGCGCCAGCAGGCTGCACGAGCTTGCACGGTTTCAGTGCACAGCCTGTGTAGACCAAGTTTAGCAGCTAGCGATTTTGCATTGAAATATGGAATTGTGGGGGCGGCACGGTGGTGTAGTGGTTAGCGCTGTTGCCTCACAATAAGAAGGTCCAGGTTCGAGCCCCGTGGCCGGCGAGCGCCTTTCTGTGTGGAGTTTGCATGTTCTCCCCGTGTCCGCGTGGGTTTCCTCCGGGTGCTCCGGTTTCCCCCACAGTCCAAAGACATGCAGGTTAGGTTAACTGGTGACTCTAAATTGACCGTAGGTGTGAATGTGAGTGTGAATGGTTGTCTGTGTCTATGTGTCAGCCCTGTGATGACCTGGCGACTTGTCCAGGGTGTACCCCGCCTTTCGCCTGTAGTCAGCTGGGATAGGCTCCAGCTTGCCTGCGACCCTGTAGAACAGGATAAAGTGGCTAGAGATGAGATACAAGCTTTTTTTTCTCTGTAACATTTAATTTTGGCTGGAAAAAAAGAACATTTGGAAGCTATGTACATGTAGAATCTTTTGGTGCAAAATGGTGCATAGTGCCAGGATGACTTAGTAAATATAAATATGAATATAAATATACAGTGTGCACAGAATGACGGTATGAGTGTGCAGATATTTCACAGTTGATGTTACTGATATTTGAGTCCGGTTTTAGCTGTTCATCACAGAGACAGCCTGAGGGAAAAAACTGTTCTTGTGTCTGGTTGTTTTTGCGTACAGTGATCTGTAGCGTCTCCCTGAGGGGAGAAGTTTAAACAGTTTGTGACCAGGGTGTGATGGGTCCGCAGAGATGTTACCTGCCTGTTTCCTGACTCTGGACAGGTACAGGTCTTGGATGGAGGGCAGGCTGACACCAATAATTTTCTCTGCAGACCTTATTGTCCATTGCAGTCTGTTCTTGTCCTGTTTGGTGACCGATCCAAACCAAACAGTGATGGAAGAGCAGAATTGTGTCAGCAGCTCCTTAGACAGGTTGAGCTTCCTGAGCTGGCGCAGAAAGTATGTACAACCTCTGCTGGGCCTTTTTGATGATGGTGACTGTGTTGGTCTCCCACTTCAGGTCCCGGGAGATTGTGGAGCCCAGAAACCTGAAGGTTTCAACAGCAGTCACAGTGTTGTTGGTGATGGTGATGGGCGGCAGGGTGAGGGGGCTCCTCCTGAAGTCCACTGTCATCTCCACAGTTTTGAGCGTGTTCAGCTCCAGATTGTTCTGACTGCACCAACAGACCTCCCGTTTGTATGCAGACTCGTCACCGTCTCGGATGAGGCCGATGACCGTTGTGTTGTCTGCAAATTTCAGGAGTTTAACAGATGGGTCTCTTGAGGTGCAGTCGTTGGCGTCATTCTGTGCACACTGTATAATTATATTTATATTTACTAAGTCATCCTTGCACTATGCACCATTTTGCACCAAAAGATTCTACATGTACATAGCTTTTTTGTTTTGTTTTTTTGTCTACGCTTTTTTTAAATCTTTTTGTACTAAGAGAGCTACCGGTAAGTGAAACTGGAGTCAAATTCCTTGTGTGTGGTCACATACCTGGCAATAAAAGTGATTCTATTCTATTCTATTCTATTCTATTCTATTCTATTCTATTCTATTCTATTGTTGTAATGTTTTGACTTGATAATATAGAAGTTATAAAATAGAAATCTATAACAAAGTTTGTATGGGGAAAAAAGGGTGTGTGTGTGTGTGTGTGCCAAGACTTTTGCACAGTACTGTATATATATATATATATATATATATATATCCATAACGTAAAGGCTCGGTTGGAATCTAACTATCTCAGACTGTGTGTGTGTATATATATATATATATATATATATATATATATATATATATATATACACACACAGTCTGAGATAGTTAGATTCCAACCGAGCCTTTACGTTATGGATACCTGAGCAAGAGATTAACACTGTTGTAAAATGATTCGTAATATGCATTTGTGCAATGAAGGATTGTAGAACGTGACTATAACTAGTGTGTGTGTGTGTGTGTGTGTGTGTGTGAGGGGTTGGTAACTGTATTTTTAGAACACGTGGGTAAATAGTGAGGCTTCAGACACCACATGCCCCCCCCCACACAGAGCAAACTGGTTTCAGTTCAAACTGGGTCAGGTTTCAAACCTTTTTTGACTCTGTGTGTGTGTGTGTGTGTGTGTGTGTGTGTCCCATCTCTGGCATGCTGACCTTATTCTTCCCCTTGGGTAAGTAATACATTCCAGAGGCACGCAGCAGGAAGTAGCGAGGTTTCCAGGATTTCTTTCCTTCCTCTTTCAGATGCAGCACTCCCTCCAGGTCAGGCACGATCACTGACGGCCCGCAGAAGTTCTCCTACACACCACACAATCACACACCCACAGAGATCAGGCTAAACCATTCACTGGTCCTAATAACAGTTCGGACAGCAAATCACACACATACTGCATATCAATACACTCATCCTAATCTGTTAACAGGTGACATGGTGCCATTTTCTCTAAGTTCTACTGACATCATCTCCCACTTCTATGTGGGGTCGATGGATTTGACGAATCGCTTCCATACTGCACGACTGCTCACTTCTTGTCCGGACAGGCCATTCTGTCTTCACTCCATTCTAATACTTTCAAACTGTCTTCATTTCGGTCTTCCTCTTTTTCTTTTTCCTTCCACCTCCATGTCCGTCACTCTTCTACCAACATACTCCTCTACTTTTCTCATCACATGCAAACTCCTTTTCTGTACTTTCTCTGATATCTTCCCCACTTTCGTTGTGCCTCTAATTGTTAACTCATCCGGCCGACAGGTGATGAGTTTATCCCATCATGCGTTGTCTGTCCATCCGGCGTCGTCCATATTTCATAAAAATCGCTTCTTCTTTCTCAATTCTTCACTGATTTTTATTCTTTTTGGCAGAAAGGTCGGTCTGCCTCGGGTGCATATAGTTACACTACCGTTCAAAAGTTTGGGGTCACTTTGAAATGTCCTTATTTTTGAAAGAAAAGCACTGTTCTTTTCAATGAAGATCACTTTAAACTAATCAGAAATCCACTCTATACATTGCTAATGTGGTAAATGACTATTCTAGCTGCAAATGTCTGGTTTTTGGTGCAATATCTCCATAGGTGTATAGAGGCCCATTTCCAGCAACTCTCACTCCAGTGTTCTAATGGTACAATGTGTTTGCTCATTGCCTCAGAAGGCTAATGGATGATTAGAAAACCCTTGTACAATCATGTTAGCACAGCTGAAAACAGTTTAGCTCTTTAGAGAAGCTATAAAACTGACCTTCCTTTGAGCAGATTGAGTTTCTGGAGCATCACATTTGTGGGGTCGATTAAATGCTCAAAATGGCCAGAAAAATGTCTCGACTATATTTTCTATTCATTTTACAACTTATGGTGGGAAATAAAAGTGTGACTTTTCATGGAAAACACAAAATTGTCTGGGTGACCCCAAACTTTTGAACGGTAGTGTAGCTTCTACCCAAATTTGCATAATTGCAATTAATAATGAAGATATGGAGTAATTAATCAATCAATCCCTAACGAGCAGTTTCTACACAAATTGCTTCTTCTCCCTCAATTCTTCACTGATATTGATTCTTTCTGGCATGAAGGTAGGGGTGCCTAGGGTGCATAGAACTTCTACCCAGATTTGCTTAATTGCAATTATCAATGAAGGTATGGGCTAATTAAGCCTTAATGAGGGAGCAGTTCAACAAAAAGGTCAATTCCTCACCGTTTTGGATTCTTTCTGGTAAATAGGTCAGTATTCCTAGGGTGGATATCGCATCTATATATACCTTGTAAATAGCGTAACATTGATTGCACCCATAAGGTGGCCCACTTTAGATCGTTCCTTCTGGACTAGACGGGGCCGGAGTGAGCTACACCATCACTGACAGTCTCGTTTGGTTTCAAATCCTGTCCCTCCTCGTCACTCCGCACATCCATCTCAACATCCTCATTTCCATGGTATCCAACTTCTTCTCATGAATCTTCTTGACTAAGGAGTTTCTATTTTCTCTAAGGAGATGTTTAATGGAAGGAGTCTCCAGTGTCAGTGCTTTGTAACAGTCAGACATAAAGCTGTAAGTTTTCCGACAGAAGAGTTTACGCTTTGCAGTTTCTTGGTAACGTGAAAATCTTTTTTTTTAAATTAACTTCAACACAGGCTGCTGAAGGAATAACTGTTCCAATTGCTATAAGGTAAACGAGAGCAGGAAGCAAATTGTTTCTCAAATGTTTTACAACCTTAAAAGTAACTATAAATGGATAAAAAAGCATGACAAGTCCTTCTTTAATAAAATAAAATGAAACACTGTAATCGTTGACAAATTGCTGCAGTATAAGAGGAATAAACCACTCCAGGATGAGGGGTTATTGGAAACCGGATACACCACTGATTATTTTCCTTGAACAGCGTGACACTGTATTTGAATTCCTATTCCATAATGTAAAGCATCTTTTTTTCTTAAGAGTGACACAAATCCAACTAAACGTACCTCCAGAAGGAGCTCTTTATCTCTGTCTTTCATGTCTTTAAGTGATTTCTTCTCCTTCTTCCACAAATAGAAGTTCTGTAAAGAAAGAAGACAACATTATAAATATTAATGTACTCATTGTGTAATAACATGCCTGAGTGTTTTATACAGTGTTATGGTCATTATTTCTTGGGTTTTCATGGACATCGGTACTGCTGTGTTTATCATCAGCTGTTCGGATGCAGAACAAGGCCTTCTCTAGTTTTTCCTTCCACTTTGGAAGAGTTTCACACAAACTCTCACTAACACGAAGAATTAATGACGGAAGATAACGAAGCTCTGTTATGATAATACCCCTGGTATAATAACCACATCTGCTGCCTCGTCAGTCGGACATATGGGCTGCAGCTTACTGTATATCTGCCCCATCGCAGTGGCAGAGAAGAAATGAAAGAAAAGTCGAGAAAAAATAGGTGAGATGCCAAGAATAATCAATCTCTCTTTGCTTCAGGGCTCCAGTCTCATCTTTTGATGATGATGATGATGATGATGTTGACAAAATAAACATCGCATCAGCTGCCGAAAATGTTAGCCATGAAGAAACAAGAAGAGAGAATGAAAACGTGGCGTGGGAAACGTCTCAAATTGGAGGTCTGCTTTACAGATGACTTCAGCCAGAACGTTCTCACAGAACTGAAGATACGTGTTTGTGATTCTCCATTAGAGCCACTGCTTGGAGATAGTTGGCTCTTTGTCGGAACATGCTCAATATTTCAGTGCCAAAAACAAACAGGCATGATGAAAACAAAACATGAACTAAATAATAACTTTCCTTTCTACTAAAAATAAATCAAGAAATGGAGCAACAGTTTAATCGATGAATAAAATTCGATGGGATTTCAGAACTGGTCAGTTAGACAAACTAGAACTGCTCGAATTTACTCGACTAAACTCGTTGTATTGTATTAATTTATCAAGTAAACTTAGAGTAAAATTACCATAACTAAACTATGATGTTTGTTGCCTTGGTGATTACCACCTTAGCCTGCAATTCTTTGTTTGTAACAGACGTCACTTCCAGTCGCGATCCGCCTCATTACGTATTCAGATTTCCAGCTGATTGTAGTTTCTTGTCTTTCGCCTCCAAATCTGCAGATTGTTGCTCTGTATTTGGATGTTCAAACAGATCAAATTGAGAAAAAAACAAACGGTATTACAGGATACTGAAAGAAGTTGTGCAAAAAGGTGAAAGAACGAAAAATATAAAAAAAAAAAACGCAGTGAAAATTGGCTCGCAAACCTTTCGAAAGGAATCGAGAGTCCATACGCTCGTATTCGTAGCAGTCGTTTTGTTAAAGGTACGTACATCATGATACTTTATGGATCTAAAATCAAAACTTTGAATGTTAAATGAGTTTTCTTATCTTATGTTTTCGATGTCGTCAAACAAACCGTTGATGAAACTAGTTTGTAGGTCGGATCGATTGAAATGCAGTCATTAACGTATTTATTTTTTCAGGTTGTCCGATGATGTCGATTCGTAAGTCTGAGCTACGTTTGAAATGTCATGAAATAAAATGTAAGTTATTGTTGAAAAAATGTCTCCAGCAGCTCCGATTACATCTGAATCACATACTACACTTCGGCTTACGTTACATTACATTACTCACCCTCGCAAAAATAAGATGATTATTGTCCTTTAGGAGTCTTATTCCAGCATCATGACCCCAGCCACAAACGAAAAAGTTAGTGGCTTCAAGACTTTTCAAAGCTTTCATTTGATTCTTCATGTAAAACAATGTTCGGACGACCAGATAATTGGAAATGTCCGGAAACTGTATGTTGGTATGTTGGGAAAGTTGTTGAAATTGCTTGAAAAGTCCGTCTTTTTTAAAGCTGTACTGCCTTTAAGATTTTTCAAGTGTAGGTCATAAAAATAATTTTCCTGACACCCAGTTATTTTTGTCTAGTGAGCAAAAGCTACTGAATTCGAATCACAGACTTCCAAGTTTATTAGTTGTTTTTTTTTAATAGAACAATTAATGAATTTATCTCCACGTGGCCCTAAATACTCTGCTATTTTTTCCTGCTTCACCATGACCCAATACAAGATACTACGTCATGCATGACATCCCGTGGTTGGCTTTCCCCGTTCACGCAAGGCATTGTGCGATACAAATTTGAAACAGGAGAGAAAAATGGAGGACGTGAGTGTGCGAATGAAACGTGAAAGACCGACTACAGTAACGGAAAGCAAGAAAAGACATTATGTTATATACGAAGGAAAGGAAACTCGGTCAAACTAAGAAATATTGGCACTCAGCGAGCACCTCGGTGTGATCAGCTGTTCGTTTAGCGACAGAATGATGGAACTGTCAGTGCACGCTCAAAGGTAAACCTGCGCATGCGCATGCACATGGACTTCCTCTGTCTGCTTGACTGCGCGAAGAAGCGAGCGATTTCATGCACATTATTTGCTTTAATCCCCTCAAATTAAATAACTTCCTGAGATATTACAGAAATTAACATATATCACAATGACCACATTTCAGAGGGAACTCAATTTCACAGATTTTATGAAATTGAAAGGCCGTCTAGCTTTAAGCTTTAGGGGTCCAATCCATCGCATAAATATATTTTTTCTTGATTTTGCTTTTGGTTCTAGTCCATTAACATAGTCGGAGAATTATTTCCACAAGATGAAGATGGATGCATACTTTGCTTGGATGCCATCTTTGATTGTTGCCCATCACTTGGAAACCAGAAGTGAACCAGGAAACAAAAAGTCACGTGATTGCAAACAAAGAATAAACAGCTACAAGTCTTCCAGGGTTTCTGTCTATATCAGCTTTGCACATCTGGATCCTGATGATGTTTTTACCCATTGTTCAACCTCTGTTGGACGGATGGAGACTGTTGGTTAACAGCAAATTTCTTTCTTTTTTTTTCAAAAGTCCTCTGATTCTCAATCAATTCTCAATCACACAGGTCTCAAATATCTTGCAACCCCATAACATGATGCTACCATCGCCGTGCTTCATCATAGGGATGAACAGTATCAGGTTGCTGCCAAGGCCAAACCAAATTCGACATGTTTGCTGAGTCTATAATATCTGCTTTCACCTGTCTATAAATAAAAAGAAAACCCTATATGTTGTACATTTTACATTGTTTTGATTGATCAGACAGCAGAGATTTCCTCATGTCCCTGGAGTTTTATTTAATTTCCTATGTTGTATTTCATTTTCAGAAATAATGTATGAGGTGGGCAGCACGGTGGTGTAGTGGTTAGCACTGTCGCCTCACAGCAAGAAGGTCCGGGTTCGAGCCCCGTGGCCGGCGAGGGCCTTTCTGTGTGGAGTTTGCATGTTCTCCCCGTGTCCGCGTGGGTTTCCTCCGGGTGCTCCGGTTTCCCCCACAGTCCAAAGACATGCAGGTTAGGTTAACTGGTGACTCTAAATTGAGCGTAGGTGTGAATGTGAGTGTGAATGGTTGTCTGTGTCTATGTGTCAGCCCTGTGATGACCTGGCGACTTGTCCAGGGTGTACCCCGCCTTTCGCCAGTAGTCAGCTGGGATAGGCTCCAGCTTGCCTGCGACCCTGTAGAAGGATAAAGCGGCTAGAGATGATGAGATGAGATGTATGAGGTGGCATCATAAAGATCTTTTTTAAATCTCATCTCATCTCATCTCATTATCTCTAGCCGCTTTATCCTTCTACAGGGTCGCAGGCAAGCTGGAGCCTATCCCAGCTGACTACGGGCGAAAGGCAGGGTACACCCTGGACAAGTCGCCAGGTCATCACAGGGCTGACACATAGACACAGACAACCATTCACACTCACATTCACACCTACGGTCAATGTAGAGTCACCAGTTAACCTAACCTGCATGTCTTTGGACTGTGGGGGAAACCAGAGCACCCGGAGGAAACCCACGCGGACACGGGGAGAACATGCAAACTCCGCACAGAAAGGCCCTCGCCGGCCACGGGGCTTGAACCCGGACCTTCTTGCTGTGAGGCGACAGCGCTAACCACTACACCACTGTGCCGCCCTCTTTTTTAAATCATTTAATAGTTTTGATTAAGTCCTTCAGACAGTTAGACAGGTTGTCCTGTACCAAGTTTCTCAGTCCCTGCTCTTGAAACACTATCACACAACATGATGCTACCAACACCATGCTTCACAGTGGGCATAGCACTCTCCAGGCGATAGTTAGCACTTGGGGTCTGCCTAAGAAGGTCAATTTTGCTCTCATTAAACCACAGAATAAAGTTTTTTCACACTTGCTGAGTCTCCAATGCAGAATTTAACATGGAATTTTTTTTCAATAACAGCTTTCTTCTTGCCACTTTTCCATAAAGCCCAGCTTCATGGCTGTCCAAAGCTTCTACCATCTGAGCTATGGATCTATCCATCTCTTTCAGAGTTACCTTTGGCCTCCTGGTTGTTCCTCTGATTAATGCCATCCTTATCGTGCTTTATAGGATTCTCTTGTATTTGATTTCTGTGCAATTTTGTGTTAATTCATGATATATAATCCCAAATCCCCCCCAAAAGATTGTAGCACTAGAAAACACAGAAAATACTTCTGCAATGCACTGTATATTTTCATAAGAATGCATTATACAATAAAGAAAATGTTAATGAAATGTCAAGAAGGTAAGTAAAGTTATGATAACGACTCATCTAAGCCCAAAGCTCATAGTCCACTAATGCAATGTGAAAATCAGCACGAGGTTTTCATGAATAACAATCAGATCCAGAGCTACTTGCCTGTGGGTTTTTGAAAACTTCATACTTGTCTTTTCTCTCTTGGAAAATCACGGTGTTCTCGCTGTCTCTTGTCCACGCTGAGAGAGGTTCCACCAGGATCTCATGGTCCTCAAAGTTGCGCTCTGTGGAGGAGACTCTCAGGTCAGAACAGCACTGAGTAACACACAAGTCCTTACTATACAGAAATTATAACCTACAATTTGATGTGATATCATCAAGATTGAGAGCATACGAAGATCCTTCACAAAAAAAAAATCAACGGTCTTCGAACTATGAACTACTGGAACAGACTTAAGGCTCTCAACCTGTATTCCTTACAAAGGCACCATGAGCGATACACCATCATCGTGATCTGGAAGACCCATAACAACCTTATCTCTAATTGTTTCAATATTGAGTTCAGTGAATCTGCTAGGGGGCGGCATGGTGGTGTAGTGGTTAGTGCTGTCGCCTCACAGCAAGAAGGTTTGGGTTCGAGCCCCGTGGCTGGCGAGGGCCTTTCTGTGCGGAGTTTGCATGTTCTCCCTGTGTCTATGTGGGTTTCCTCTGGGTGCTCCGGTTTCCCCCACAGTCCAAAGACATGCAGGTTAGGTTAACTGGTGACTCTACATTGACCGTAGGTGTGAATGTGAGTGTGAATGGTTGTCTGTGTCTATGTGTCAGCCCTGTGATGACCTGGCGACTTGTCCAGGGTGTACCCCGCCTTTCACCCGTAGTCAGCTGAGATAGGCTCCAGCTTGCCTGCGACCCTGTAGAACAGGATAAAGCGGCTAGAGATAATGAGATGAGATGAGATGAATGAATCTGCTAGAAGAGGAAGGACATGTATCAGACCTCTTGGCAACTCATGGTACAGCAGTGTCAACACAATGATATTCAACTCTTTCCCATCTGTCGCACCAGCTCTCTACAATCTAGTGCCAGTATACATCAAGCTGATCCCTACCCTGATGAGGTTCAAGACAGAACTTGATAAGTGGCTCAGACCATTCCCTGACACTCCACCAACACCTGGGTACCTTGGAACAAATAGGAACTCACTGTTGGAGCGGGTTGGGAGCAAGTGTTAATACAGTAGCTGCTACCCTGGGAACCTGTGGTGGAGATATGAACTCTACTTGGCCTGAGTGATCTAGCTCAAAGCTCATCCAAGGTATCCAAGGTAACGTACACTGGGCCACAGTGTGTACAGGATATATATTTTAGGTGTGCTGACACTGGAGACTCCTTCTGTAAATGCTAAATAAATGTCTCCTTTAAAAAAAAATTTACGAGGCGCATCCACCATTCAGTGTCTTGCAAAAGTATTCATCCCCTTTGGTGTTTGTCTTGTTTTGTCGCATTACAAGCTGGAATTAAAATGGATTTTTGGAGGGTTAGCACCATTTGATTTACACAACATGCCTACCACTTTAAAGGTGCAAATTGTTGTTTGACTGTGACACAAACAATAATTAAGATGAAAAAACAGAAATCTGGAGTGTGCATAAGTATTCACCCCCTTTCATATGAAACCCCTAAATAAGAGCTGGTCCAACCAATCCACTTCATAAGTCACATATTAGTTGATTAAGATCCACCTGTGTGCAATCAAAGTGTCACATGATCTGTCACATGATGTATGTGTAAATCAACCTGTTCTGGAAGGACCCTGACTCTGCAACACTACTAAGCAAGCAACATGAAAACCAAGGAGCCTTCAAACAGGTCAGAGACAAAGTTGTGGAGAAGTATAGATCAGGGTTGGGTTATAAAAAAATATCCCAAACTTTGAATATCCCACGGCGCACCATTAAATCCATTATAACAAAATGGAAAGAATATGGCACCATTACAAACCTGACAAGAGAAGGCCCCGCCCACCAAAACTCACAGACCGGGCAAAGAGGGCATTAATCAGAGATGCAACAAAGACACCAAAGATAACATTGAAGGAGCTGCAAAGATCCACAGCGGAGATTGGAGTATCTGTCCATAGGACCACTTTAAGCTGTACACTTCACAGAGTGGGGCTTTATGGAAGAGTGGCCAGAAAAAAGTCATTGCTTAAAGAAAAAAAAACACATTTGGAGTTTGCCCAACAGCATGTGTCAGACTCCCCAAACAAATGGAAGAAGATTCTCTGGTCAAATGAGACTAAAATTGATCTTTTTGGCCATCATAGGAAATGCCGTGTGTGGCACAAACCCAACACCCTGAGAACATCATTCCTACAGTGAAGCATGGTGGTAGCAGCATCATGCTGTGGGAATATTTTTCATCAGCAGGGACAGGAAAGCTGGTCAGGACTGAAAGAAAGATGGATGGCACTAATTACAGGGCAATTCTGGAGGAAAACCTGTTTGAGTCGGACAGAGGTTTGAGACTGGGACCAGCAGGACAATGACCCAAAACATACTGCTATGTTTGGTGTTCCACAAGGTTCTGTGTTGGGTCCACTGCTTTTTTCTTTATATATGTTACCTCTGGGTGATATTATTTGTAAAAATTATATTAGTTTCCACTGTTATGCTGATGACACACAGTTGTATGTTTCTGCAAAACCTAATGAGAGTCACCAGCTTAATAGAATTGAGGAATGTGTAAAGGACATTAGACACTGGATGCTTATTAACCTCCTTCTGCTTAACTCTGACAAGACTGAAGTACTTGTACTAGGACCACATGCAGCTAGAAGTAAGTTTTCTGATTACACAGTAACTCTGGATGGCCTTTCTGTTTCTTCACATGCAGCAGTAAAAGACCTCGGAGTGATTATTGACCCGTCTTTCATTTGAAACTCACATTGATAACATTACCTGGATAGTTTTCTTTCATCTCAGAAATATTGCTAAGATAAGAAATTTAATGTCACTACATGACACGGAAAAACTAGTTCATGCTTTTGTTACCTCCAGGTTGGATTATTGTAATGCCTTACTGTCTGGATGTTCCAATAAGTGCATAAACAAGCTCCAGTTAGTTCAAAATGCAGCAGCAAGAGTTCTTACTAGAACTAGAAAATATGACTACATCACCCCTGTCTTATCCACACTGCATTGGCTCCCAATCAAATTTCGTATTGATTATAAAATACTACTAAAATACTACTACTATAAAATACTACTTGACCTTTAAAGCACTGAATGGTCTCGCACCACAGTATCTGAGTGAACTTCTGCTCCTCTATGACCCGCCACGCCTACTTAGATCAAAAGGTGCAGGCTATCTGCTGGTACCTCGTATAGTGAAGGCTACATCAGGGGGCGGAGCCTTTTCTTACAAAGCCCCACAGTTATGGAACAACCTTCCAAGTAGTGTTCGGGAATCAGACACAGTCTCAGCGTTTAAGTCTCGGCTGAAAACATATCTGTTTAGTCAAGCCTTTTGTTAATGGTGTTTATGAGGTAAAGGAGTAGATCTGGAGGGTCGTCAGACAGAGTGTTTTGGTAAACTGGGATATATGGATGCTGTCAGTCCCCACTCGCTTGCTCACTCGAGTTTGTTGATGGTGTAGTGGCTGCTGCTTTATGTCCCAGGGCTCCCTCATGCCTGTGTTACCTTCTGGCTCTCCCCTTTTAGTTATGCTGTCATAGTTAGTTGCCGGAGTCCCTGCTTGTACTCAGTGCAATATGTATACTGTTCCTACTTATTCAGGTGACATTGGGCATACCTAACAACCTGTGCTTTCTCTCTCTTCTCCCCCCATCCCCCAAATCTGTCCCTCTGAGTTACATGTTGGTCCTGGGATCAAGATGCTGACCTCTTCTGCTCCTTGGACCTGCCTGATCCATCCTGGTGCCCTGTGTCTGGTTGGAGTCTCATCGCATCACTCCTGTGGAGGGCGGCCCCATGTGGACAGTTGGGGGTCACGCCTGGAGGACACTCTGGACTCTTGCAGTGGTGCTTTTGTGGCTGGGGACTGCAGTTGACTTGCTGACTTTGGGACTACGGTTGTCGTGAACGGTTTTGCGCTCGGGTTTCCATCGGTGGGGGTTTATAGCATCAATGAAGCTGACTTTGTTAGGACTGTTAATGTTATAGTCATGTTGGTTGTTGCCTGGATGGGGATGAGCTCCTTTTTGAGTCTGGTTCCTCTCAAGGTTTCTTCCTCATGTCGTCTGAGGGAGTTTTTCCTTGCCACCATCGCCACAGGCGTGATCAATGGGGATAGATTAGGGATAAAATTAGCTCATATTTTAAGTCGTTCAAATTCTGTAAAGCTGCTTTGAGACAATGTTTATTGTTAAAAGCGCTATACAAATAAACTTGACTTGACTGCTAAAGCTACACTGGAGTGGTTTAAAGGGAAACATTTAAATGTCTTGGAATGGCCTAGTCAAAGCCCAGACCTCAATCCAATTGAGAATCTGTGGCATAACTTGAAGATTGCTGTAGACCAACGCAACCCATCTAACTTGAAGGAGTTGGAGCAGTTTTACCTTGAGGAATGGGCAACAATCCCAGTGGCTAGATGTGCTGAGCTAATAGACATACCCCAAGAGACTTGCAGCTGTAATTGCAGCAAAATGTGTCTCTACAAAGTATTGACTTTATGGGGGGGGATGTGAATACCTATGCACACTCCAGATTTCTGTTTTTTTTTATTTTAATTATTGTTTGTGTCACAATAAAACAACAATTTAAAGTGGTCGGCATGTTGTGCAAATCAAATGGTGCGAACCCCCCCAAAATCCATTTTAATTCCAGCTTGTAATGCAACAAAACAGGACAAACACCAAGAGGGATGAATACTTTTGCAAGACACTGTACAAGTCTTTATGTAAGTTGTTATGTAACTGTAGAAAAAATAACACATACTGTAAATATAAACCTGAGATATGTCTTGCTCTCAGAAGTACTCTCAGAGCTGCTGTTAGAGAAAATCTTGACCAATCCAAAGATGCCCTGTGGTACATGGTGCATGGTTGCGGTTCATTAAATCAATGATTAGCACTTGATAAATGTTCCACATGATGTACCCTTGAGGTTCCCACCCCAGTGACAAGTGTTTATATCTTCTAACCGCAGTATTTTTTTTTTCTGGGCCCATGCAAGTAGTGCAGCAGTGTGTTAAAGCTGTACAACATATGAACTTCTGCATAAAAGAGCTCATGTACTGATGAAAAAGGTTTTAATGGCGCTGGTGTGCTGGTGGCTGGAGGTTGTTTACTGGCATTCAATACAGGGTGTGTGAAAACCGTTTAACTGAACACAGAGGCTTTTTCCTGTGGTCATGGGGTGTGTATGGTGCAGGCATGTGAACAAAAACATAACAGACGCTTAAGAAGAGGAAAGAACATCACAGATGTATTAAGGCCCAGCTATTTCCTCAGAGATCTGACTTTATCATCAGAGGAAACTTGATCAGTTGAAATGCTGTCTGATCACAATTTAAAATGCACATGTCTTCACTTTCCTGCTCGTCTAGCAAACCAGACTTCAGTCTGTCAGTTTAGGATGAGGGAGCTCTCTTCAATTAATTTGACTAACAAGTAACAGGATATGACCGTGGCATTGCAAATGACTAACCACAGACTTTCACGTAGCTTGTGAAAGCAAAGCTAGAAGAAAGAAAGAAAAATCTTTTCTTTAAAAAATTCCTAAGATAAGAGTCAACTTTTTGCCGTTAATCGTTATGGCGGTACAAGGTCCTGTATGTGTCTCCGTAGGGATGACGACACCTTCACGAGGTCCTCCCTGTCAGTACCAACACAGTTGGGAAGCCAAGTCGTCAAGGATTGCGAACTGACAACCGCATAAAGAGGGCAACCTCTTCAATGTCTACCTTTCTTCAACCGAGAAGCTGTGTCCGGCACCCTCGGGCACCGCCATCTTCTCAACAGTTTGCCTTTGCAACATGGAATGTACAAGGCTTGCCCTCAGCCATGAAGAGACAAACACTTGGAACAGACTGTGAGCATTACAACACTGACATTGCATGTATCCAAGAGACAAAAGTAACCAGTCATTCAGAACAAACTGTCCAAACTGGTCACAAATTGATTCTCATGGAGCAAAAAGAAACAACCCATCACGGGTTGGGGTTTGTGATAGGACCAAGACTCTTGAACAATGTACTTAACTACAGATGCATCAGTGACCGCATAGCCAACATGGACCTATCACTTCCACTTAGAAATGGCAAAACCATAAAATGCCGAATCGTCAATGTATATGGCCCAACATCAGAGAGAGCTCAAGAAAATCCATCACTAGTAGATACACTCTACAATGAACTGAGCCATGCTATCAAAGTCCCAGCCAGGTGGTCTCTATTTGTATGTGGAGATTTCAATGCTAAACTAGGGAGACTTAGCAAAGCTGACAAAGATGCAGGACTAGACATGTGTATAGGGTCATATGGAATAGGAAAGAGAAATAGCAACAGGGAAGCATTGGCATCCTTCATCAGCACTAATGGCCTGTTTGCAACAAACACAGCATTCAAGCACCCAGCCCGTCACAGAACAACCTGGGTTGGGTACGTTGCTGACCACAAGGCAGGAGCAGGTTCCAAAGCCACAAAAGCCATCTTCAACCAAATAGACTTTATACTCTGTAAGTCCAAGAGCAAACCATTACTCAAAGACTCCCGCACATACGGAGGCACAGATCTCAACTCAGATCACAAACCAGTGGTCACACGTGTTAGGATGGACAAAATTTATCTGGTCCATAAGAAAACACAGAGTCAGAATAGCCAGGTCAAGTACGACCTAGCAAGACTCATCAACAATGTCGAAACACAAGAACAGTATAAGAAAAGCTTGCAAAAGAAAATAGCCAACACAAACATTGAGCAAAATCCCAACAAAGCATTAAACTCCCTGCAAAAATGCATGGACCTGTCAGCTGCCAGCACCCTAGGAGTGCTAAAAGGCAACAGAGGCAGGAAACACATAGACGACCCTATGGTAATGGAACTATCAGAGAAGCAAAAAGCACTGAGATTATGCATCTACCAAAAAGGCCACAGCCAAAAGTCAAGTCAAGTCAAGTTTATTTATAAAGCACTTTAAAATACAACAGAGACAGCTGACCAAAGTGCTGGACAAGCAGGTAAAAAGACTTGAGGACACCATAAAACACAAAAACAACATAACTTGAAGACACCATACACACAGAGAAACGACAACATGACCTGAAACTAAGGACCAATACACAGGTCAGTGCAATCTTAAAACAAGAAATCATGTAATAAAAGGCACCAAGGCATAGTAATGAATTTAGAGTAATAAATAACTAAGAGTAAATAATTAAAAAATAAATAAATGAAAAAAGTAAAAAGACTCATGTAACATTAAAAGAAAAACAAAAAATGAATAAATAAGTAAATAAAAGCTATACAGAGTTAAAAGCCAAGGCATAAAAATGGGTTTTGAGATGAGTTTTAAAAACAGCTAAGGACGGGGCCAAACGTATATGTAGTGGAAGCTCATTCCAGAGTTTAGGGCCAATGACTGCGAAGGCTCGGTCCCCTCTACTTTTCAGTCTGGAGGGTGGTACAACTAGGCATAATTGGTCAGCTGACCTGAGGGGCCTGGAGGGGGTGTGAATTTTTAGGAGGTCAGACAAGTAAGAGGGTGCCAGTCCATGTAGGGATTTAAAAACAAATAAAAGAATCTTAAAATGTATCCTGTGGCATATGGGGAGCCAGTGAAGAGCAGCAAGCACAGGTGTCATATGTTCTCGCCTTTGTGTTCTAGTGAGATGGTGGGCGGCAGCATTTTGAACAAGTTGCAGGCGTGAGATGGAGGAAGAACTTATGCTAGCATACAAGGCGTTGCAGTAATCCAGGCGGGAGGAAACAAATGCAAAACAAAAGCAACCTCCGTAAAGAACGTAATAACATCCTTCACAAATTAAACAAACATCTCAAGGAACTTGAGATCGCTAGAGCAGACACCCTGGCAGATGAGATCTCATCCACAGATGAATGCCGAAAGATGTTCAAGGCTGTCCGTGCCCTTAAACTTGGACTCCCCCAACCAACGCTATCAGTGCACAACACAGAAGGTCAATTCATTGCTACGGACAGGGGAAAGGCAGAAGCAATCAGAGAGTGGTTCCAGGAACAGTTCACAGACCCAGAAGGCGAACAGCTGGAGCCATTCCAAGGGGAACCCAGACCCCTAGAAGCACCAATCACAGAACTAGAAGTGAAAAATGCCATAAAGACCCTTAACAACGGATGCTCAGCAGGGCCGGATGGAGTTAGTAATGAACTGTATAAATATGGGAGTGATGCCATATCACCAATCATTACATCCATCATCAATTATGCCTTTGAACATCATCATTCAATTGAATCTATTGGTCAAGGAATCTTGATTGCCCTGTCCAAACCCAAAAAGCCACCTGGTCCACCCGCGAATCTTCGCCCTATTGTCCTCCTGAACAGCATAAGGAAAATCCTGTCCACTGTTACACTGCACCGTATCAGGGACAAAATTGACAAGTTTACAGGACCTTATCAGAGTGGGTTCAAGAGGGGACGCAGTTGCGCAGATATTGTGTGGGCCCAGCGAATGCTTGTTTCTGTGGTAATGATGAAACATTGGGACTTCTACAAGATGGGTATAGATATGTCCCGTGCCTTCGACACCATCAAAAGATCCAAAATCCTGGAAGTGCTAGACCAAGCAGGGTGCAACGAAGATGAACTCCGACTGGTAAGACTTCTACTTGCAGGCACCAAGCTGAAGGTTAGAGTCAATACCACCTACTCAGCAGATTTTGAAACTATTGGGTCCCCACAAGGAGACAGTCTGTCCCTGGTGCTGTTCATCTGCTACCTTGCCTCTGCACTGTCATCCATACAGAGAAGTTCTACAAGACCAAACCCTCCAATTTCAGATCTAGGTATGCCATTAGAAATGGAATATGCAGATGATGTGGATTTTGTTGATGAGGAAAAGGACACACTGCAAAGACTCCTTCCAATAGCTGTCAAGAATCTGAAAGATTCAAACCTGTTTGTTAACGAGGGTAAGACAGAATTCACCCACATCTACCTAGCGGATACAAAGGAAAAAGGAGAGGACGACAAACCCCTCCGAGGAGTGGAGAGCTGGAGGAAAAGTAAGATCCTTGAATCCCTACTCTGCAGCTCCTCAGACATAGAAGCACGCTGCATCATGGCTAACATCGCCTTTCAATCCTTTTGGAAGCTATGGATCCGTGGATCGAAAAATCCTCTGACAAAAAAGTTGCAAATATACAATGCAACTTGTGTCTCGATAATGCTGTACAACTGTAATAGCTGGGCAGTGCCAAAGACAGCCATGGACAAACTTGATGCCTGTCACCGAAAACATCTGCGCAAAATCACAGGGTATCAGTGGCCGCACAAGATCTCCAACAAGGCACTGTACAAGATGTGTAATACTATCCCACTGTCAATAAAAGTAACCCAACTCAGGTGGTGCATGTTTGGACATATCCTCCGAATGCCGGCAGACATTCCAGCACAAAAAGCGCTGGACTTTGCCATAGTGGGATGCAGCAAGTATAGGGCGAGAAGAGGAAGACACTGTACAAACTTACTAAGTGTCCTGAGGACAGACCTCAAAAACAAAGGGATGGGAAATCTCAGAACTGCAAAGAAACTCAGAGAGCTACGGCAGCTCGCAAGGAAGAAGACACAGTGGAATGAAAGGAAGAAAGACCGATTGCAGCCAGAAGTTGTTTCGACAGCAATACTGAGCTGCAGAATACAGTGGATCATCATCATCATGTGTCTCCATGTGTATATGTGTGTGTCTCACCTGTCTGCAACTCTGGGTTGGTCTCACACACGCACCAGTCTACATTGCCATCACAGTGTGTTTTCTCGAACAGGTTGTCCAACACGTCCCTCACCGTCTGTCTCTCGTCCACCATCAGAGTCTTAGAGCTGCCATCCGTCATCTGCACCTTCACTATCAGCTGTTCCACACACAAAACAACACACAGCTCAGTTCAGGTCCAGCAAACACCAACACACTCGCTACACCTCCACCGGAGCGTGAGGAGACACTCAGAGAAAACATCACACATATCCTGAACATCCTTATTATAGTCTTCTGATATTCTTTTACCAATCTCCATAATCTCCATTCAGGTATCAAGTAAGGACTAAAACACACCTTGTTGTGCAGTTCTAGGAAAATAATCAACAAACTGATGAAGCACAGCTAATCCCAGAGTGATTTCCTGTAATGAAGTGCTTTAGTTCTTTTATACCACAACAGTTTACCAATCATAACATTGTTTATTAATGGACCCCCCCGCACATAATAATTTATCTGTTTAAAGTTACATTTAATGTTGAGGAACGTCTTTGAAACAATTTACGTCCTGTTATTGCTTGCGTTATAGCAATACACTCACCGGCCACTTTATTAGGAACACCCCAACACCCACCTGCTGTTCTGTTTGACGTAGTTCTCTAATCAGCCGATCCCTTGATGCATCAAATTGTGCAGATATAAATCAAGAGCTTCAGTTAATGTTCATGATGTTCAACCATCAGAATGGGAAAAATTGTGATCTCACAGTGAAGTGTGACTTTCTTTCACTGTGGCATGGGTGTTGGTTTGAGCCAGATGGACTGTTTTTTGAGTATTTCAGAAACTGCTGATCTTCTGGGGTTTTCACACCAACAAAAAACATCGAGTGAGTGAGTGAGTGAGTGAGTGAGGGACAGTTCTGTGGGTGGAAAAAACAAATGCCTTATTGATGAGAGGTCAGAGGAAAATGGACAGATTGGTTCGAGCTTTTTTCTTTTTGCCAGGAAGGATATAGTTACTCATAGCAACTCTTTACAACCGTGGTGAGCAGAAAAGCACCTCAGCATGCAACAGCAGAACAGAAGACCACATTGGGTTCCAGCTCTGCAGCCAAGAACAGAGATCTTAGAATCAATAACACATTCCTATTAAAATGGCCAGTGAGTGTATACTGCTACAGTGAAACAACTGTACCTCTGACACTGGAGATTCCTTCCAAAAATGTTTAAAAAAAATCTCCTGACAGAAAACGCCACCTTATCAAAAATTCCCACATGGTTTGTGAATACTATATGTGGGGGGTCTGATGGAGTTGTACGAGTCCCTGTGTAAATTCTTACTATAGAAACAATAACATATTCAATCGAGTGTATTCATATAACAACACCTTCTGATATATTAGAGACTCGAAACTTGAATTTTGTTTTGGGAAAATATCACACTATAACCAGCACAAGTTATGATCTGACCTCTTCTGTCCACACAGAAACACACACACACACACACACACACACACATATATATCACCTCTCTCTCTCACCCCCGACAGATCTGTTCAACTTCCACTTCACACCTCCACACACACATACATTATATATATATATATATATATATATATATATATATATATATATATATATATATATATACATACACACGTGTGGACAAGAGGAAACTTAAACCTGCAACCTGCATGCAGTTCGTCATTGCCTCTGTGCTGGCTGGATGATTTATACATCAGTCATTATGACAAAGAAGCATGTACATACAGCAGGATATATCTAATACATCATCATAATAAATTGCCAAAAGAAAATTCAGGTCAGGGTCACATCCAGGCAACAGGAACAAACTCACCAGGGCGACTATGTTCACCTCTAAAACGAGATCACAGCCCTGTAGCACCCTGAACATGCCTAGCAAGTGACTAAAACATAAAAATGCTGGACAGGCCACGCCACACGCAACAGAGGCGTGTAGAAGCCACTACTGTGATTGCTTGTGGGTGTGGCCTGAGCAGCATTTTTACTCTATATACAAAGCTAAAAACAATAAATAAATAGCACACTAATCAGTGTGAAAATTGGTTGTTTGATTTACATTATTTATGCTTTGTACTCGCTTCATTAGCAGATTAGCAAGGCAAGGCAAGCTACTGTACATTCTGCATGAATATGACCTAAAACATCATCAGATTTTCACACAAGTCCTAAAAGTAGATAAAGAGAACCCAGTTAAACAAATGAGACAAAAATATTATACTTGGTCATTTATTTATTGAGGAAAATGATCCAATATTACATATCTGTGAGTGGCAAAAGTATGTGAACCTTTGCTTTCAGTATCTGGTGTGACCCCCTTGTGCAGCAATAACTGCAACTAAACGTTTGCGGTAACTGTTGATCAGTCCTGCACACCGGCTTGGAGGAATTTTAGCCCATTCCTCCATACAGAACAGCTTCAACTCCGGGATGTTGGTGGGTTTCCTCATATGAACTGCTCGCTTCAGGTCCTTCCACAACATTTCCATTGGATCAAGGTCAGGACTTTGACTTGGCAATTCCAAAACATTAACTTTATTCTTCTTTAACCATTCTTTGTTAGAACAACTTCTGTGCTTAGGGTCGTTGTCTTGCTGCATGACCCACCTTCTCTTGAGATTCAGTTCATGGACAGATGTCCTGACATTTTCCTTTAGAATTCGCTGGTATAATTCAGAATTCATTGTTCCATCAATGATGGCAAGCCGTCCTGGCCCAGATGCAGCAAAACAGGCCCAAACCATGATACTACCACCACCATGTTTCACAGATGGGATAAGGTTCTTATGCTGGAATGCATTGTTTTCCTTTCTCCAAACATAATGCTTCTCATTTAAACCAAAAAGTTCTATTTTGGTCTCATCCTTCCAAAAATTTTTTTCCAATAGCCTTCTGGCTTGTCCACGTGATCTTTAGCAAACTGCAGATGAGCAGCAATGTTCTTTTTGGAGAGCAGTGGCTTTCTCCTTACAACCCTGCCATGC
Organism: Neoarius graeffei; assembly: GCF_027579695.1. Taxonomy (NCBI): domain Eukaryota; kingdom Metazoa; phylum Chordata; class Actinopteri; order Siluriformes; family Ariidae; genus Neoarius; species Neoarius graeffei. Next base: position 97,002,514 of record NC_083573.1, read on the forward strand.
ACACCATTGTTGTTCAGTGTTCTCCTAATGGTGGACTCATGAACATTAACATTAGTCAATGTGAGAGAGGCCTTCAGTTGCTTAAAAGTTACCCTGGGGTCCTTTGTGACCTCGCCGACTATTACATGCCTTGCTCTTGGAGTGATCTTTGTTGGTCGACCACTCCTGGGGAGGGTGACAATGGTCTTGAATTTCCTCCATTTGTACACAATCTGTCTGACTGTGGATTGGTGGAGTCCAAACTCTTTAGAGATGGTTTTGTAACCTTTTCCAGCCTGATGAGCATCAACAACGCTTTTTCTGAGGTCCTCAGAAATCTCCTTTGTTCGTGCCATGATACACTTCCACAAACATGTGTTGTGAAGATCAGACTTTGATAGATCCCTGTTCTTTAAATAAAACAGGGTGCCCACTCACCCCTGATTGTCATCCCATTGATTGAAAACACCTGACTCTAATTTCACCTTCAAATTAACTGCTAATCCTAGAGGTTCACATACTTTTGCCACTCACAGATATGTAATATTGGATCATTTTCCTCAATAAATAAAAGTATAATATTTTTGTCTCATTTGTTTAACTGAGTTCTCTTTATCTACTTTTAGGACTTGTGTGAAAATCTGATGATGTTTTAGGTCATATTTATGCAGAAATATAGAAAATTCTAAAGGGTTCACAAACTTTCAAGCATCACTCTAATCACCAAAACGTACAGTCACCAAGAATATCAACGATCTCTGATACGTCCTTCTGAGCATTATTTTTCTTCATAACATTTCTGTAAACATTTAATGAAGGGTCGTATATGACAGGATAAGATGAAACCACAATCTAACCAATAGGTAGGCAGGTAGGAACTACCTGAGTGTTGTTTGTGTGGAACTAAAGAAACATCGGACCACGTGCCCCATAGGATTAATCCCAGGAATCATTTTTGAAAAAAAAAAGGCAAATTAATATGGCTTATTGCACGGTTGCTTTGCTACTTCCTGCTAACGTACATAATTTACATAACATATATATACTAGAACTGTAACATATATATACTAGAACTGTAACGTATACAGTATATACTATAAAGTATATATACTAGAACCTGTCGCATTCTAGTGTGAACATGGGGTTAGAAAAACCCATTTTAATTTAGCTTTTTCTTTCATCTGAAAAATTTGAATAGATGCAGTGTGTTCTCAAGAATGAACTGGGTTTAAAATATGAGTGGAGGCTTTTTAATAGAACAAAGCAGCCAGATTCAATTTGGCAAACCAGAATCAACAACTATAAACAGACCAGCTGTTGAGTGATCAGCAGACAGGTCTAATGTAGCTCGACAGAGCTCAATAAACACACAGATAGGACCAGGACTGGGAAAGTGTACACACAAATAAAAGGCTCAGTAATGGCACTATAGTGAAACATTAGCAGCAAGAAGTCACAAAGATTTACTGGAAGTCTGGGTTATTTATGGGCAGAGTGCTGAGTGGGAACAAGTGGTAGTGATTAGAAGTCTGCGGAAACTAGAACGAGGATTTGTAGTTCATTTTGGCTGAAGATTTTGGGAAATAGAGTTTGTGTTGGTACATGGAGCAGATGAATTCTACAGAATTTGTACACACCAGGCAGTGCACTTTACACTCTACTAGTGCAATTCTGGACTTTACACTCCACTAATGCAATTCTGGACTTCACACTTTATACTCCACTAGTGCAATTCTAGACTTTACATTCCACTAGTGCAATTCTGGACTTTACACTTTATACTCCACTAGTGCAATTCTAGACTTTACATTCCACTAGTGCAATTCTGGACTTTACACTTTACACTCCACTAGTGCAATTCTGGACTTCACACTTTACACTCCACTAGTGCAATTCTGGACTTCACACTTTACACTCCACTAGTGCAATTCTGGACTTTATACTCCCCTAGTGCAATTCTGGACTTTACACTTTACACTCTGATAGTGCAATTCTGGACTTTACACTCGGCTAGTGCAATTTTGGACTTTACACTCCACTATAGCAATTCTGGACTTTACACTCGGCTAGTGCAGTTTTGGACTTTATACTCCACTATAGCAATTCTGGACTTTACACTTTACAGTCCACTAGTGCAATTCTGGACTTTACACTTTACACTCCAATAGTGCATTAATGGACTTTACACTCTGCTAGTGCACTTCTGGAATTTACACTTGGCTATACAATAGTGCAATTCTGGACTTTACACTCGGCTACTGCAATTCTGGACTTTACACTTCACTAATGCAATTCTGGACTTTACACTCTACTAGTGCAATTCTGGACTTTACACTCTACTAGTGCAATTCTGGACTTTACACTTCAGTGCATTTGTTTTGTATTCATTATTGTACTTTTGTGTTTACACACTTTACATTTTTGCACATTATACTTCCTTTTGCTTATCTACAAAATTAAATTATCTGACAAATCACATGATTCTGATTTGAACTTGTGACACTTATGGGGAAAAATTAGCCCATGCAAAATATTAAAAACCCACACTATTTCCTCCCTCTTCTTCTCACATGACTTAATTTACACAATTCTCATATAATGGATAAAATAGATACAGTTTAGCCTCATTACTGGGGATCATGGAGTAAACTGGGGACTCATCTGGGTTTCTCCCCAGACAATTCGCAAACTACCTTGAGAGTCTCATCTCATCTCATCTCATCTCATCTCATCTCATCTCTGGCCGCTTTATCCTGTTCTACAGGGTCGCAGGCAAGCTGGAGCCTATCCTAGCTGACTACGGGCGAAAGGCGGGGTACACCCTGGACAAGTCGCCAGGTCATCACAGGGCTGACACATAAACACAGACAACCATTCACACTCACATTCACACCTACGGTCAATTTAGAGTCACCAGTTAACCTAACCTGCATGTCTTTGGACTGTGGGGGAAACCGGAGCACCCGGAGGAAACCCACCTTGAGAGTCATCTCATTTTTTTCCTCATTTGTAACAATTTTAACTAAATCATTGTCTCTTCAATATTTTCCCCGACAAATTCAGAATCAAGTTAGATACGAAACAATAAACTTCAGTGTAAACACAAAGAAGTTCATCCAAATGGTAAAGGTCTAATCAAGGTCAGAGATCAGCAGCGGTATGTTGAGGGAGTAAGAAAAGAGGAATCTTTTAATGTTTAAGAGTCAAAATTGTTTTATATGGAGAAATGATTCACACACATGATTCAGACTCATAACCAACATACACACACACACACACACACACACACACACACACACACACACACACACGCACACAACAATATCTTAGTTATTCTGTCCGAGTAGAGCTGCATATATACTGCAGCTCTATGGTTCAGAAGGAACACCTGGAGGAAGATGAGAGCTGTGCTGATAGAATCTGCTCTCTCAATTCTTATTTTCAGAAGGGGTTTTTGTTTCAGATCACCTTTCAGAAAAGATTAGCCACAGAGAGAAAACACCACAAACCACAGCCAGGGTTACATCTGTTCTTAGCCAAGGCAAGCGTTCCTCTGGTGTTTCCTGCGATGTCAGCCATTTCCTGAGGTGTCAGATCAGGACTCATTGCTACTCTTATAACATGAACACATACGTCCTGGGGTTTAACTCGCTACTGATGTTTAACATCAGGTGTGGATTTAAATACCCAGTAAAGATGGAAAAGAGATGTGAGCAAGACAGAGGGTGTGTGTATGGGCTTGTAGCATCTGTCTGAACACTTTGGAATTACCTGCGTTTGTGTATGAATGTATCTTAAAATATGGTCTGATCTTCATCTAAGTTAAAATAATACACAAAAACTGAACAAACCATTTAAACATTCACAGTGCTGGAGGAGAAAGTAACTGAACCCTTGTTCAATCCTCACTGGACAGCAATAACATCAAACAAGTGCTTCCTACCATTCTTATGAGAGGCTGTGGACGCCTACCTCAGGACCCAAACTAAGGATTTCTATTCCAGTAGGATCCAGGCACTCCACCACTGGTGGAAGAAGTGTGTTGACTTGAAGGGAGATTATATTGGAAAATCCATCCATGCATTATCTGTAGCCGCTTATCCTGTACAGGGTCACGGGCAAGCTGGAGCCTATCCCAGCTGACTATGGGCGAGAGGCGGGGTACACCCTGGACAAGTCACCAGGTCATCGCAGGATGTTGGAAAATTAAAGCATTAAAATATTTTTATTGGCTATCATTTCCCCGAGTCTCAAAACTTATCAGTTACCCCTTGTACTTATAGAACTGCTTCAGCTCAGCCATATTCTTCAGATGTCTGGTGTCAATGGCTGTTTACTGGAGTAACTTCTGGGCTCTGACTTGGCCACTCCAAAAGGTGGAGTTTCCTTTTTTTTTTTTACACCATTCTGCCATAGATTTACTTCAGTGTTTAGGGTCTTTGTCCTGCTGCATCACCCAACTTCTATTGAACTTCAGCTGGCAGACAGACATCCTGACATTATCCTGGAGGATACCTTGATAAACTTGGGAATTTATTTCCCCTTCAGTGATGGCAAGCTGTCCAGGCCCTGATGCAGCAAAACAGCCCCAAATCTATTGCAGTGCAAACACGGACACAAACACCTATTCATACTCACATTCACACCTAGGGACAATTTAGAGTCAGCAGTTGACCTGTATTTTGACCTGACATGTATTTAGTTTGTGGGAGGACAACGGACCACCCAGAGGAAACCCACACAAGCATGAGGAAAACATGCAAACTCCACACAGAAAGGCCCCAGGTGGCTGCAAAGTTCGAACAAGAACCTTCTTGCTGTGAGGTGACAGTGATAACCACAGTGCAAACCATGGCCTGACTGTGCTGCCCTTGATCAAAAATATTCAATTAAAAATAACAGGATGCACTGGATCAAGTGCTATTTTATATTGGTGGAAGTCATATTGTTAACTATGCATGCAGCAATTGGCAATATACTAGAAATATTCAAATCAATGTTATTCATATAGCACTTTTAACAATGGACATTGAGACAAAGCAGCTTTATAGAAATATATACATTTCATCCATCCATTATCCGTAACTGCTTATCCTGTGCAGGGTCATGGGTAAGCTGGAGCCTATCCCAGCTGACTATAGGCAAGAGGTGGGGTACACCCTGGACAAGTTGCCAGATCGTTTCAGGGCTGACACACAGAGACAAACAACCATTCACATGGTCAATTTAGAGTCTCCAATTAACCTAACCTGCATGTCTTTGGACTGTGGGGGAAACCAGAGGAAACCCACGCAGACATGGGGAGAACATGCAAACTCCACACAGAAGGGCTCCTGTCGGCCACTGGGCTCAAACCCAGAACTTTTTTGCTGTGAAGCGACAGTGCTAACGACTACAGCACTGTGATGCCCTAAATATATACATTCCTGATATAAATTTTAAATTGATCCCTAATGAGTAAGTCAGAGGTGACACTTGTGAGGGAAAACTTCCTGAAAAAACATAAGGAAGAAACCTGGAGAGGAACCACACTCAAAAGGGAACCCATCCTCATCTGGGTGACACTTATGACCAATTTATGAATAGAGTTATTTCTGAATTCATTATTGTTTTAGCATGAAATCTATTTTTTTGAAGTTATGATCTATTCAATGATGGAGTCTGGCATGCAAAACTGTTCATAGCAATTGCAGTCCTAAGTCATCTTTATGGTTTCTAAATGGTACCAACCAGTAATCTCATGTATCATATGGAGCCATCTTCAGCAGCCACAAGTGGTTTTCAGGTGATGAGAACTCTAACCAGAAGCCAGAAGTAGAGCATCAGGATGGATCAGACAGGTCTGGAGGGCAATATCTATATATCCTTCTACATAATCACTGATAAATGATTTGCCTAATATCATGTAGGTCCCCCTTGTGCCACCAAAACAGCCCTGACCTGTTGAGGCATGATAGACTCCACAAGACCTCTGAAGGTATTCTGAGGTATCTGGCACCAAGACATTAGCAGCAGATCCTTTAAGTCTTGTAAGTTGTGAGGTGGAGCCTCCATGGATCAGACTTGTTTGTCCAGCACATCCCACAGACGCTCAATCAGACTGAGATCTGGAGAATTTGGAGGCCAAGTCAACACCTTGAATCCTTTGTCATGAGCATCCTGAACAGTTTTTGCAGTGTCGCAGAGCACATTATCCTGGTGAAAGAGGCCACTGCCATTAGGGAATACTGTTGCCATGAAGTGGTGTATTTGGTCTGCAACAATGTTTAGATCAGTCGTATGTGTCAAAGTAGCATCCATGTGATTGCCAGGACCCAAGGTTTCCCAACAGAACATTGTACAGAGCATCACACTGCCTCCACTGGCTTGCCTTCTTCCCATAGTGAATCCTGGTGCCATTTCTTCCCCAGGTAAGCAATGCACCCAGCTGTCCACGTGATGTAAAAGAAAACGTGACTCATCAGACCAGGCCACCTTCTCCCATTGTTCCATGGTCCAGTTCTGATCCTCATGTGCCCATTGTAGGTACTTTCAGGTGGCGGACAGGGGTCAGCATGGACACTCTGATTGGTCTGCAGCTATGCAGCCTCATATACAGCAAGCTGCGGTGCACTGTGTGATCTGACACCTTTCTATCATAGGCAATATTAACTTTTTCAGCAATTTGTGCTGCAGTAGCTCTTCCATTGGATTGGACTATATGGGCAAGCCTTTGCTCCCCATGTGCATCAATGAGCCTTGGGTTTCCATGAACCTGTTTCTGGTTCACCAGTTGTCCTTCCTTGGACCACTTTTGTTCGGTACGAACCACTGCATACCGGGAACACCCCACAAGATGTGCCATTTTGGAGATGCTCAGACCCAGTCATCTAGCCATCACAATTTGGCCCTTACATTTGCCTATTTTTCCTACTTCCAACACATCAACTTCAAGAACTGACTGTTCTCTTGCTGTTGAATATATCCCACCCCTTGACAGGTGCCACTGTAATGAGATAATCAATGTTGTTGTTGTTCACTTCACCTGTCAGTGGTTTTAAGGTTAATGAGCTTTTAAGGTTAATGAGCCCCGTGGCCGGCGAGGGCCTTTCTGTGCGAAGTTTGCATGTTCTCCCCGTGTCCGCGTGGGTTTCCTCCGGGTGCTCCGGTTTCCCCCGCAGTCCAAAGGCATGCAGGTTAGGTTAACTGGTGACTCTAAATTGACCGTAGGTGTGAATGTGAGTGTGAATGGTTGTCTGTGTCTATGTGTCAGCCCTGTGATGACCTGGCGACTTGTCCAGGGTGTACCCTGCCTTTCTCCCGTAGTCAGCTGGGATAGGCTCCAGCTTGCCTGCGACCCTGTAGAAGGATAAAGCGGCTAGAGATAATGAGATGAGATGAGACCTCGAAAGCTCACAAAGTTTCATGTGTGGACAGGAAACTTATACCTGCATGTGGTATCACTGTCTGAGCAGGCACTGTGTTTACACATCTCTTATGATAAATGGGATTCATAGAAATGGGTGGTGAAATGGCAAAGATAAATAGTACAGAAATACGATGACATAAAAAAAAAAAAATATATATATATATATATATATATATATATATATATATATATATATATATATATATATATATGAGCAGTGGTGTAGTGGAGATTTTTAAAGTGGGGGTACGCGATTCATGACGTCATCGATTTGATATCATGTCAGAAGCGGTAGCCTTTGTTTGGTCGCCTATGTTTTGCGTTATCCTGAATGCGTTGGGCAGCAATGTGGCCATTTGACTGGAGATGCCTCAGAATTTTTTTCCTCAGCGAAGTTAGCATTGTGCTTTTGTCTGTGCCACTGTGGGTGATCCTGTACGTTCGCTACTCGTCTCCCATCCACGAGCCCTGGGCTTTAAATACAGACAAATCACTAATGCACGAGCACACCTTGCAGCCTAGCTTCCCATCCTTTGCGTCGAGCCACGGATAAGCCTCCTTTTTATTTTTCCACATTTCTTCCGTCCATATCTCGAATGGTGAGCTGGAGCTCCCCAACACCTCTGTGTTAGCATTAGCTGCAGTGAAAGGAACTTCAGTGTGAGTGTGACTGGTTATGATTGGTGATGGTGGCTCACTCAAGGTCGCTGGATTTGGTGTCGCCGGTGTCGGAATGCTTTTTATGAAATAAAAATCGATGTTTTTCTGCCGAGTCTTTCCTGTCGAGTCATTTTCCCCTTGATCTGCCATTCTGTCGAAGCTCTCTAGTTGGTCGAAGCAACATTAAAATGGCGGAGTCAACCGTTTACATAATTCTAATATCTTGGCTGCGTTTAGAATGCATTCTACTTTGCGTCGCTACGTTTTACGTAACGTTCGATTGGGGGGGGCATTGATGATGAGCACAAAGGCACGTGTCACTTACTGTAGAGCGTATAAACTCAGGCCATTGAATGACAGGTTTTTTTTTTTTTTTGAATCTCACCTCGGGAGAAGTGGGTGGACGGCATACCCCTGCGTACCATGCCCACTACACCCCTGTATATGAGTCAGTTGGTCACCAAGTAAAATCTTTAGGTTATAAAGTGAAAGACTTTAACCTAAAATGTAAGGGTATCTAAAAACAAACAACAACAACTACTACTACTACTACTTTTCATACTGAGTCCAAAATCTCAAAGTGCTTTACATTAAAAAAAACAAAATCAGGAACAAACCAATCCACAGTTAACCTGTTCACCACTGCAGACTGGTATTCCAGTCTCATAGTCATTGAGAAACCCCTGTGTATGAAGTTACCCAGTGGTGAAAGGGTTAACTAGAAAATGAGAGGACTTAGAGACCTGCTAGTATGATCCCCTGCCAATTCCTAACTCTTTCACTCATTCACAAGTTCGTTCAAGAGCTGAAGAAAGATTCCAACGTGCTGCTCACCTTCTTCACTTTGGCTTCTTTCAGCTTCTCCAGGGCGAGCTTAATTTTGTCTGCTTTCATCTGTTCTTCTATTTCCTCCTAAAAAGAAAAAAAAATCCACCAAAGATCAGAGTTAAGTGTATCACAGATACGGCATAAACAGACCTGCTAACCTTCACACATTTTGAGTTTAAGATCAGATTACGCTGCTATGTGTTATCACTCAAAAATACACGAATAAAGCCTTTTCCTCTTCTCCATAATAAAACAGCAGAAGAGTTGATTGACATATGGATCTGGAGTTGAATTGAGTAGGTGTTTTGAACTCGCTGATATTAACTGACTCCCTGGAAGCCCCGCCCCCTTCTTGCCTTACGTCTGTATCATATTATTTTGGAATATTTTGTCTCATTTCATGTTCTCATTTTGTCGTCAAGTTGTCAAAGTTGTCTTTGTGTTTGTGTTTCTTTTTTTTGGTGTTTTGGTATGTAGGACATGCATTTTTATTTTTTATTTTTATGTGATTTTTATACATGACTAGTATTTTTTCATGTGATAATTTTTCACATGCAGGGCACATGGTTAAAATTTTTAGGTGTGAATTCCTCTTCTTTGAGGTTTTTTTTTTTGCATTTGCATTTGCGTGTCAAATAAGCTACTGGGTGCCTTAATTTTCTTTGGGATGAATAAAGTATCTACAGTGGTGCTTGAAAGTTTGTGAACCCTTTAGAATTTTCTATATTTCTGCATAAATATGACCTAAAACATCATCAGATTTTCACACAAGTCCTAAAAGTAGATAAAGAGAACCCAGTTAAACAATTGAGACAAAAATATAACACTTGGTCATTTATTTATTGAGGAAAATGATCCAATATTACATATCTGTGAGTGGCAAAAGTATGTGAACCTCTAGGATTAGCAGTTAATTTGAAGGTGAAATTAGAGTCAGGTGTTTTCAGTCAATGGGATGACAATCAGGTGTGAGTGGGCACCCTGTTTTATTTAAAGAACAGGGATCTATCAAAGTCTGATCTTCACAACACGTTTGTGGAAGTGTATCATGGCATGAACAAAGGAGATTTCTGAGGACCTCAGAAAAAGCGTTGTTGATGCTCATCAGGCTGGAAAAGGTTACAAAACCATCTCTAAAGAGTTTGGACTCCACCAATCCACAGTCAGACAGACTGTGTACAAATGGAGGAAATTCAAGACCATTGTTACCCTCCCCAGGAGTGGTCGACCAACAAAGATCACTCCAAGAGCAAGGCGTGTAATAGTCGGCAAGGTCCCCAAGGACCCCAGGGTAACTTCTAAGCAACTGAAGGCTTCTCTCACATTGGCTAATGTTAATGTTCATGAGTCCACCATCAGGAGAACACTGAACAACAATGGTGTGCATGGCAGGGTTGCAAGGAGAAAGCCACTGCTCTCCAAAAAGAACATTGCTGCTCGTCTGCAGTTTGCTAAAGATCATGTGGACAAGCCAGAAGGCTATTGGAAAAAATTTTTGGATGGATGAGACCAAAATAGAACTTTTTGGTTTAAATGAGAAGCATTATGTTTGGAGAAAGGAAAACAATGCATTCCAGCATAAGAACCTTATCCCATCTGTGAAACATGGTGGTGGTAGTATCATGGTTTGGGCCTGTTTTGCTGCATCTGGGCCAGGACAGCTTACCATCATTGATGGAACAATGAATTCTGAATTATACCAGTGAATTCTAAAGGAAAATGTCAGGACATCTGTCCATGAACTGAATCTCAAGAGAAGGTGGGTCATGCAGCAAGACAACGACCCTAAGCACACAAGTCATTCTACCAAAGAATGGTTAAAGAAGAATAAAGTGAATGTTTTGGAATGGCCAAGTCAAAGTCCTGACCTTAATCCAATGGAAATGTTGTGGAAGGACCTGAAGCGAGCAGTTCATGTGAGGAAACCCACCAACATCCCAGAGTTGAAGCTGTTCTGTACGGAGGAATGGGCTAAAATTCCTCCAAGCCGGTGTACAGGACTGATCAACAGTTACCGCAAACGTTTAGTTGCAGTTATTGCTGCACAAGGGGTTCACACCAGATACTGAAAGCAAAGGTTCACATACTTTTGCCACTCACAGATATGTAATATTGGATCATTTTCCTCAATAAATAAATGACCAAGTATAATATTTTTGTCTCATTTGTTTAACTGGGTTCTCTTTATCTACTTTTAGGACTTGTGTGAAAATCTGATGATGTTTTAGGTCATATTTATGCAGAAATATAGAAAATTCTAAAGGGTTCACAAACTTTCAAGCACCGCTGTATCTATTTATCTGTCTGTCTGTCTGTCTGTCTGTCTTTTTTGCCTATCTATCTATCTATCTATCTATCTATCTATCTATCTATCTATCTATCTATCTATCTATCTATCTATCTATCTATCTATCTATCTATCTCTTATTGCCTTTCAATCAATCAGTCAATGTCAATCAATCAATCAATCAATCAATCAATCAATCAATCAATCAATCAGTCTGTCTGTCTGTCTGTCTGTCTGTCTGTCTGTCTGTCTGTCTGTCTTTTTGCCTGCCTGCATGTCTGTCTGTCTAGCTATTCTTTTCCCCATTTGATCACATTTTGTTCCCATGATGTCACACATGCTTACTTGAGATCACACTTTCAGGGCATGACATGCTGAAATCCACCTTCACACGTGCTCAGACTTTAATATAATAACACGTGAAGTGTGCGTGTGCTTTTCCCATTAATGTTAAAAAATATATTTTGGAGCCATGAGGATCAGTTGATTTGTTTTATTCATGTTCATGTCTCGCCCTGTGTGTTAAAGGTCACTGTGATAAACTGTGGCTTGTATGGAAGAGGTGCTATCTCGTGTCAGTGTGTGTATGTGTGTGTGTGAGACTCAAATTTACCTGAGAAGGTTTAGAGTTGGAAGGAGGAGGAGGAGGTGGTAATGAAGTGTTGCTGGTGGTAGAGGGCAGTCCAGAGGTGTTACTGGGCAAACGGGTCAGTTCAGTTTTAAACTGAGATTGTGGGGGTGCTGCAGGGGTAAAATGAGCTGTCGGAACATGTAAAGATGGGGGTGGCATGGAATGCTGCCCGCCCACCCTCTCAGACGCAAATTTTTCCTCCGTGGCATTCAGGTCAGCCACCAGATCAGCCATCAGAGCATCCAGATCATTATCCTCCAGTTCATTTAGAGACGCTGTGATGTTAAAGAGGGACTTTCATGAATAATGTAACAAACACATGTTAAAAAATATTCTAAACTTTTTATTAAAATTCTCTCCAAGGCTGGTCATGATAAATGACCTATAGCACTCATGATCCTTCCCTGTCTTTCAATGATGTCAATATTAGATCATTGTACTTCCTGTTTAAAAATATCTTGACTGTTACACAACATGAAACACCTCTGAGACATAATCTCCATTTGGGCCATTTTGTAAAGCTAAGCACATCATCGTTCATGATCATAAAGATGATTTTTAAATACTACAGTAGGTGTAATGAACCTCATCAAAATGGATTATTCACTCAGTCATTATGCCTTTCCAGGTGAAATCAGAGCACAAAGTACACAAAAAGATAAACATTACTCTGTGTTTCAGGGTTTGAATGAAATGACAGTTGAACAGCAAGCCTTACTGATATGGATATTGATTACTGAGCCAATATTTTTTCTTAACCAAGCCTACTAAGCTTTAAAATCTGCATTAAAAAATATTAAAGCAGGTCAATCAGTAGAGTGCAGACCTCCATCAAGCCACATCTTATCAACATTAAAATCAAATCACTTGAACTGAGGATAATACTAAAGCTGTCCACCAAATTTCAAATCCGTTCACTACTTTTTGAGTTACGTTGGGAACAAAAACAAGATCCTGGATCCACATACATATCCGGATTTGCATCAAAATCTAACCAATTGTTCCTTGGCCTATGGCTCACCTTTCTACCAAATTTCATCAAAAGCCGTTTACTACATTTTGAGTTATGTTGGGAACAGAAAACAAGATCCTGGATCCACATACATATCTGGATTTGCATCAAAATTTAAAAATTGTTCCTTGGCCCATGGCTCACCTTTCCACCGAATTTCACTCAAATCCGTTCACTACTTTTTGAGTTACATTGGGAACAGACAAACAAACAAACAAACAAACAAATGGAGGTGATAACCTCCTCCAATAAAGCTGGTGGAGGTAATAAATATTACCAGCTAAATGTGTGTAAAGGCAGAACATTTAAAATAAAGGGACTCTGATTGCAGTATAATCTCATCTCATCTCATTATCTCTAGCCGCTTTATCCTTCTACAGGGTCGCAGGCAAGCTGGAGCCTATCCCAGCTGACTACGGGCGAAAGGCGGGGTACACCCTGGACAAGTCACCAGGTCATCACAGGGCTGACACATAGACAACCATTCACATTCACACCTATGGTCAATTTAGAGTCACCAGTTAACCTAACCTGCATGTCTTTGGACTGTGGAGGAAACCGGAGCACCCGGAGGAAACCCACACGGACAATATGCAAACTCCGCACAGAAAGGCCCTCACCGGCCACGGGGCTCAAACCCGGACCTTCTTGCTGTGAGGCGACAGCCACTACACCACCTTGCCGCCGATACCAGAAATCCCACCTCATTAACCTTGGTTTGTGCGAAGTCACTACTGCATCTGTTCAGTAAAGCTTTGAATTCTTCTACAGTGCAGCATTGCATTAGGTTTAAACACTTCAGAGTGGCACAACAGAAAAATGAGCAGGAGATCATGAGGTCGAATCCTGATGGTGCTACTGTCATCTGTAGCTGGGAGCACAAGAAAGCACAACTGTTGTTCCTGTCTCATCTGTCAGTGTGACACTAGTGAAGTGTGTGTGAGCTCATGTATGCGGTAGTGGGCAGATAGCGCTTTCCTCTGACTGTGTTACTGTGATGGAGGAAGAGCAGGTTGAAGAAGAAGAAGAAGAAGAAGAAGAAACCTTTGTCACATGCACACTTCAAGCACAGTGAAATTCATCCTCTGCATTTAACCTATCTGAAGCAGTGAACACATGCGCGTGCATACACTCAGAGCAGTGGGCAGCCACACCAGAGCGCCCGGGGAGCAGTCAGGGGTTCGGTACCTTGCTCAAGGGTACCTCAGCCCAAGGCCACCCCATGTCAACCTAACTGCATGTCTTGGATTGTTGGGGAAACCGGAGCACCCGGAGGAAACCCACGCAGACACGGGGAGAACATGCAAACTCCACACAGAAAGGCCCTCGCCGGCCACGGGGCTCGAACCCGGAACCTTCTTGCTGTGAGGCGACCATGCTAACCACTACACCACCGTGCCATCACGGTTGAAGATGTAATGGGGAAAAATCACATGATGCTATAAAGTGGAGATTAATTCTTCATATTAATGTAGGTCACTAGGCATGTAATGATTCATCCAATTCACAATTTGATGCATTGTATTTTTGAAAAAAAAATTACATGAAGAAAATTTCATTGACAAAAAAAAGAGAGAAACATTCATTTTCTAAATAACCAACAATAATTATCAAGGCACATTTCTAAAGGTTGGAGTAAAATATAATAGCCTATTAACTAAAATATTCCTTTTTAATAAGAATGAAAAAGTTAAGAACAAACAGGCCTTTTCTTAATAAACATTTATGGACAATTTTCTTCTTTTTCCATGGGGATATTTACCATTTTCTTTCTATTCCATTTTCTTTTTATTTTCTTTCTAATTTTGCAATTTTGTTTTTCTTTCTATTTCCAATTTTCTTCTATCCTCCCCATAGAGAAGTCATGGCCTAATGTTTAGAGAAGCAGCTTTAGGACCAAAAGGTTGCTGGTTCAATTCCCTCAACCAGTAGGAATGCCCTTAACTGAGGCAGTTGTTCCCCAGGCTGCTCTGGGTATGTTTGTCAATCTGGATAAGAGTATCTACTAAATACAGTTAATGTACTATATTTACTGCAGTTTTTCTTCTCTTTTCTTTATCTTTCAGCAGTCTTGAAAAAAGCTCCTATTTATTGTTAAATCTATTTGTACAGTCAATCGCACAACACCTTGTTCCCATTTTAGATCTGTGTTTTTTGTGTTTTTACAGCATTAGAGCTGTGTTACTTCTGCCTACAGTGAAGTTGCGTGCATTCTCGTTATTGTCTGTTATTGCGCCTAAGAGACTATGCAGCCTGATAATAATCACAATTCATTTTTTATTTCATTGATTCAAATCATCCTAAATTTGTAGAGTGATTTATCATTGCACGAAAGATACAGCATTACATCCCTAATAAGTACTCAGTCGTTTGGTCTGTTCAGTACCCAAGCTTTAAAATGACCAAAGTATACATTTCTATCTTCTATGGGCAAGTAAGTACTTTAGAGCAAGTCAATACTTTTCTATCGACCTGCCAGTGATTATGACTATGATTATGACTGTGATTATGACTGTCTCGAGGGTCTGGTGATGCAAAAAAAAAAAAAGAAAGGGAATCAACGCCACACACAGCTCTTTAAAGTGAACAGAAAACACATTAAAACCTCTGTGAAACTAGTCTTTCTTTTCTTTACATTATTATTACAGGCATTTAGGAGACACTCTTATCCACAGCGACCTACAACACACCCAGAGCAGCAGGAGGGGGTTAGGGTCCTTGCTCAAGGGCACTTCAGCCATTCCTGCTGGTTAAGGGAATCAAACCAGCAACCTTCTAGTCACAAAGCTGCTTCTCTAACCTGTAGGTCATGGCTTGCTTGCACGTGCTTTCTCTCTCTCTCTCTTTATTTTTTCTTGCTCTTTCTTTCTTGCTTGCATGTTCTTTCTTTCTTTCTTTCTTTCTTTCTTTCTTTCTTTCTTTCTTTCTTTCTTTCTTTCTTTCTTTCTTTCTTTCTTTCTCTTTCTTGCTTGCTCTCTCAATTTCTTTCTTGCTTGCATGCTCTTTCTTTCTTTCTTTCTTTCTTTCTTTCTTTCTTTCTTTCTTTCTTTCTCTTTCTTGCTCTTTCTTGGTTGCTCTCTCAATTTCTTTCTTGCTTGCATGCTCTTTCTTTCTTTCTTTCTTTCTTTCTTTCTTGCTTGCATGCTCTTTCTTTCTTTCTTTCTTTCTTTCTTTCTTTCTTTCTTGCTCTTTCTTGCTTGCTCTCTCAATTTCTTTCTTGCTTGCATGCTCTTTCTTTCTTTCTTGCATGCTTTTTCTTTCTTCCTTTCTTGCTCTCTCTCTTGCTTGCATGCTTTCTTTCTTTCTTGCTCTCTTGCTTGCATGCTCTTTCTTTTTTCTTGCTCTTTCTTTCTTACTTGCTCTTTCTTTCTTGCTCTCTCTTTCTTGCTCTCTCTCGCTTTCTTTCTTGCATGTTCTTTCTTTCTTTCTTGCATGCTTTTTCTTTCTTTCTTTCTTTCTTTCTTTCTTGCTCTTTCTTTCTTGCTCTCTCTCTCGCTTTCTTTCTTGCTTGCATGCACTTTCTTTTTTCTTGCTCTTTCTTGCTTGCATGTTCTTTCTTTCTTTCTTTTTCTTTCTTTCTTTCTTTCTTTCTTTCTTTCTTGCTTTTTCTTTGTTTCTTGCTCTTTCTTTCTTTCTTTCTTTCTTTCTTTCTTTCTTTCTTTCTTTCTTTCTTTCTTTCTTGCATGCTCTTTCTTTCTTTCTTTCTTTCTTTCTTTCTTTCTTTCTTTCTTTCTTTCTTTCTTTCTTTCTTTCTTGCTTTCTTTCTGGCTTGCTGCTAATCTGATTTTAGCTGCCGTCTGCTCAGTAGCCCCACATTCCCCATGCTTCATTTCGCCTGCATTCTCTTATAATATACTGCAGTTTTACAGCTAATTAACGCCGTCTTTTCCAAGCAGAGTGATAAACCTGAGGAACAGAGACTCCCACAGTCACATAAATACAGTATGTGTAAGGGAAAGAACACAGTTGCTTTACTGTAGAGCCACGTGTTTTTTATTACCGTTGGGATCTGTGAAGCCAATGGAGAAGTTGATTTCCTGGCTGAACTCGGAGGCGGGTGGAGGCTCCGGAGCTTCAGCTGCTAGACTCTAAGGAAAAACACAAAATAAGGAACACGTTAGCAGAAACATCTCTCATATCATTATCTCTAGCCGCTTTATCCTGTTCTACAGGGTCGCAGGAGCCTATCCCAGCTGACTACGGGCGAAAGGCGGGGTACACCCTGGACAAGTCGCCAGGTCATCACAGGGCTGACACATAGACACAGACAACCATTCACACTCACATTCACACCTACGGTCAATTTAGAGCCACCAGTTAACCTAACCTGCATGTCTTTGGACTGTGGGGGAAACCGGAGCACCCGGAGGAAACCCACGCGGAGAACATGCAAACTCTGCACAGAAAGGCCCTCGCCGGCCACGAACCCAGACCTTCTTGCTGTGAGGCAACAGCGCTAACCACTACACCACCGTGCCGCCCCTGAAAATGTCTGTTACTGTGAATAGTTAAGTGAGCAGAAGATGAACTGATCACCAAAAGGCATAAAGGTAAAGATGACACATTTCTTTTCAGCGTTTTTTGCAAGATGTGTGTATTATTTTTGTTTTGTACAATTGGAGAGTGAAAAAAGAAAAGGAACACCAGGCAAAAGTTTGGGCACCCCAATACATTTGAGTTCTCAGGTAACTTTTACCAAGGTTCCAGACCTTAATTAGCTTATTGAGCTGTGGCTTGTTCAAAGTCTTCGTTAGGAAAAGTCAGATGATGCAGATTTCAAAGCTGTATAAATTCTCTGACTCCTCAAACTTGTCCCTAAAATCAACAGCCATGGGCTCCTCTAAGCAACTCCCTCGTATTCTGAATAATAAAATAATTGGTGCTCACAAAGCAGGAGAAGGCTACAAGAACGTAGCAAAGTGTTTTCAGGTAGCTGTTTCCTCAGATTGTAATGTTATTAAGAAATGGCAGTTCACAGAAACAGTGGAGATCAAGGTGAGGTCTGGAAGATGCAGAAAACTTTCTGAAAGAACTGCTCGTTGGATTGCTAGAAAGGCAAATAAAAACCCCTGTTTGACTGCAAAAGACCTTCAGAAAGATTTAGCAGACCCTGGAGTGGTGGTGCACTGTTCTACTATGCAGCGACACTGAACAAATATGACCTTCATGGGAGAGTCATCAGAAGAAAACCTTTCCTGTGTCCTAGCCACAAAATTCAGTTTCTGAAGTTTGCAAATGAACATCTAAATAAGCCTGATGCATTTTGGAAACAAGTCCTGTGGACTGATGAAATCAAAATAGAACTTTTTGGCCACAATGTGCAAAGGTATGTTTGGAGAAAAAAGGGGGCCAAATTCGAGGAAAAGAACACCTCTCCAACTCTGAAGCATGGGTGTGGATCGATCATGCTTTGGGGTTGTGTTGCAGCCAGTGGCACAGGGCACATTTCACTGGTCAAGGGAAGCATGGATTCGAATAAATACTGTACCAGCAAATTCTGGAAGCAAACATCACACCATCTGTAAAAAAGTTGAAGTTAAAAAGAGGATGGGTCCGACAATAAGACGATGATCCAAAACACACCTCAAAATCTACAATGGAATACCTCAAGAGGCACAAGCTGAAGGTTTTGCCCGGGCCCTCACAGTCCCCTGACCTAAACATCACTGAAAATCTGTGGATAGATCCCAAAAGAGCAGCGCATGCAAGACAGCCCAAGAAACTTGTCGAACTGGAAGCCTTTTGCAAGGACGAATGTGTAAAAATCCCCCAGGTAAGAACTGAAAGATTATTAGCTGGCTACAAAAAGTGTTTACAAGCTGTGATACTTGCCAAAGGGGGTGTTACTATGTACTGACCATGCAGGGTGCCCAAACTTTTGCTTCGGGCCTTTTAATTTTTTGTCATTTTGAAAATGTCTCATCTCATCTCATTATCTCTAGCCGCTTTATCCTTCTACAGGGTTGCAGGCAAGCTGGAGCCTATCCCAGCTGACTACGGGCGAAAGGCGGGGTACACCCTGGACAAGTCGCCAGGTCATCACAGGGCTGACACATAGACAACCATTCACACTCACATTCACACCTACGGTCAATTTAGAGTCACCAGTTAACCTAACCTGCATGTCTTTGGACTGTGGGGGAAACCGGAGCACCCGGAGGAAACCCACGCGGACACGGGGAGAACATGCAAACTCCACACAGAAAGGCCCTCGCCGGCCCCAGGGCTCGAACCCAGGACCTTCTTGCTGTGAGGCGACAGCGCTAACCACTACACCACTGTGCCGCCCATTTTGAAAATGTAAAAGATGAAAATAAAAAATTGTTTTTGCTTAAAATATAAAGGGAATGAGTCGTCTTTAACTTTATGCCTTTTGGAGATCATTTCATCTTCAACTTGCTTAACTGTTCACAGTAACAGCAATTTTGACCAGGGGTGTCCAAACTTTTGCATACCACTGTAGCACCAGTATCCCACCATTAACATTTGACTCCTACCGGCTCCAGAATGACTTTGTCTAAACTGGACGTGATTTGTGATTTTTTTTTCTGATAAATGGTCATGATTTGATGATTTTTGTAATTGGTGTTCATTTAAATTCTATTTTCAAGTGTACTAATAGTGCTTTCAGTGCATTCTTTAGACAAAACAAAACAATAAATATGCTTAGATAAAAGTGTCCTGCACGTCCCTAAAAAGCTTGTAATGCTGCTATTTGATGGTAGTAGAGCATAAACCAGGTGAGTGGGCGTGGCTAGAGTATGATTTCCAATGAATCATGTCATAAAATTATATATAATTATATTACATGATCAGAGGCGGACAGTAACGAAGTACGTTTACTTGAGTACTGTACTTAAGTACACTTTTTGAGTATCTGTACTTTACTTGAGTATTTTTTTTGTTAACTTATGACTTTAACTTCACTACATTTGAAAGGCAAATATCGTACTTTTCACTCCACTACATTTCTATCAAGCTCCTCATTACTATGAAGCAGCTTTGAAAGTGGATGTTTTTTTCTTTTCTTTTCTAAAACATGATTGTTTTTTTCACAGGTGACACTGAGACAGCCGATCAGTAATCACTAGGGTCACGTCACGTCCATAGACTGGATAAAATCAAGATCAGTGATTTCTCAACAGCATTATTTAACACAATCAGTTGACGGCAGAATGGAAGGAGGCGGTTCTTCTGTGGAATGAACGCACCCATTGCCCATGAACCCATGTTTCAGTTTTCTGAAAGGATTAAATATTCGCTTTGTTTGCCGAAAACGAACCACATCACAGCCTACAAAAACTCGCCATCCAACCTGTGGAAGCATATTGAGGTATATAAACATTTTATTCCAAGAGAAAACTTGCAACAAAGTTGTCTGTGCTTTTAGAGCGAGCGATAACATTGCAAACATAGCTATGCAGTCTGGTTAGTCAAATGACTTTCTATGGATTTGCCCGCCAAGTTGCCGTAGCCTTGTCCACGGCGAACGTTAACACATAGCTAGTTAACTTGGACACTGTTAGTTAGCATGTAAAAATGGAGTTACGCTAACATGAATAACGTTAACTTATCTGAAGTCTTTTCAGAAATATGTTTTATCATAATCTTGCCAAATAAACAGAATGTAGAAATCTTTCTTTTCCAGTAGCGTTAGCTACCCAATATGATTTCGAGTTTGAAAAGAGTTTGCTAGCATGTCAGGTGGAGCTTCACTGACTAGCTAGCTTAACGTTAAACCACCATGACAGCACAGCATGCGTTCATTTTGTGAATTCACATTTCTGTCTTTGGTAACGGCGTTAGGTTTTGAAGCGTTGCGGCAGTAATACAATGACACATTGACAGAAAATGTACTTTTAATACTTAAGTGTTTTTAAAAGCAAGTACTTCAGTACTTTAACTGAAGTACAAATTTGACTGGACAACTTTCACTTGTCTCAGAGTAACATTTGACCAGTGGGATCTGTACTTCGACTTAAGTAATGAAGTTGGGTACTTTGTTCACCTCTGTTCATGATGAAATACACTACAACATACAGCATTTTAAACATGAGACATAAATAAACAAATATTATCACTGTCTTAAAGACATGTAGATAAAGGCTTTGTTTCTAAGACAAATGCATTTCATAATGAAGACAATGACCATGTACGCATTTATTTCTCAAACAAAATGTTAACATTAAATGCGTTGTAATTTTAAATCACCCCCCAATTTCTTTTCATTAAGATCTCCAGAGAAGCAATGAGAATCTCATCTCATCTCATTATCTCTAGCGGCTTTATCCTGTTCTGCAGGCAAGCTGGAGCCTATCCCAGCTGACTACGGGCGAAAGGGCATCACAGGGCTGACACATAGACACAGACAACCATTCACACTCACATTCACACCTACGGTCAATTTAGAGTCACCAGTTAACCTAACCTGCATGTCTTTGGACTGTGGGGGAAACCGGAGCACCCGGAGGAAACCCACGCGGACACGGGGAGAACATGCAAACTCCACACAGAAAGGCCCTCGCCGGCCACGGGGATCGAACCCGGACCTTCTTGCTGTGAGGTAACAGCGCTAACCACTACACCACTGTGCCGCCCAGCAATAAGGATCTCGGTTTAGTTTTGAGGTAATTCTTTTCACGTTCACTGCATATTTTCTTTTCTTATTTCATAGTGTGCTCGTCTATTCATCGTGAAAATGAAGAGAGTAGCGATACACTGTACAGAACAGACTTTCACCACACTTTAAATGTTTATTAAGGAATAAAACAGTTAGGGACATGCTATCATGGGGAAATAATCAATGTTGAAGTGATGTGATGAAGTGGAGTCTGTTGATTATTTTCCCATAACAATAGATTCACATAATGACATGACATATTTTATTCCTTTTACTTATACCACAGCAATCTGCAATCATACTTTTTATCCATTTATAGGTGCATTTGGCGGTGGTGTAGCGGTTAGCGCTGTCGCCTCACAGCAAGAAGGTCCTGGGTTCGAGCCCCAGGGCTGGCGAGGGCCTTTCTGTGTGGAGTTTGCATGTTCTCCCCGTGTCCGCGTGGGTTTCCTCCGGGTGCTCCGGTTTCCCCCACAGTCCAAAGACATGCAGGTTAGGTTAACTAGTGACTCTAAATTGACTGTAGGTGTGAATGTGAGTGTGAATGGTTGTCTGTATCTATGTGTCAGCCCTGTGATGACCTGGCGACTTGTCCAGGGTGTACCCCGCCTTTCGCCTGTAGTCAGCTGGGATAGGCTCCAGCTTGCCTGCGACCCTGTAGAAGGATAAAGCGGCTACAGATAATGAGATGAGATGAGATGAGGTGCATTCGGTAAGCTACAATCATTAAGCTACAGTTCACTGCACATATCTTGTATTCGCACCTATTGTTTGCGCGCCGATTATTTGTCTTTTGTCTCTAATGCCTATTGTGTTGCACCAGAGAAGTTGCCTGATAGTGTTTCGTTACAGACTATAACCCTTTCACTGGTATAATACAGAAGGGAACCGTCAGGGCCTTCTAGACCTTCAGAGAAGCCCAAACATATCAGCATCTCAAATATTATATTTAATTTCTTTCATTCTTTCATAATTTCATGATAATTATTCTCTTTTAATTCTAATTCGGCCTCATTTTCTATCAAATGTGCTTCAGAAATGAAAGGGTTACTGTCCTGAAAACTTTAAAATCGAGTTATCCAATGAGATTGTTTTGTTTGTTGTGTCTAGGCTGAGAAGAGTTTAGAGCTGCTCACTCATTGGTTAGGACTTCATTGCCGGGACAGAAGGCCATGACAGTGTGTTTATGTAGGAAGCGACAGAAAAATTAATCAATCAGATTTTGAGTTATAATGAGACGGAGGGACCAAAAATGTATCACCCTCGACCTTCTCGAAGGCCAACGTGAACTTAACCGGGAGTCGGCACAGTCAGCGCAGCAGTGAAATCACCTTCCAGCCGGTGTAGCGTTCATCAGTAGTGTTAGCTAATGCTAATAAAGCGGTCAAGCCAGTGCTATCTATCGAGAGCAAATAGCACAGGCTAATGACCGAGAAACTAAGATTTCTGTCTCCAGACTCTTCTTCCACACTGCACGCTCGCGATAGTATTTTTAACTCAGACTTAAGTATTCATTTCCCTGTATAATTTACTGAATTACTTTTAAAATCAACATCAACAGCTACACACAACGGAGCAACCTGGCAGCTTGACGCTAATCCCTTGCAAAATCCTTTACCCTGTTGCTGTTTTGGTGTCTGAAGTCCCAGCTCTAATAGTAACAGTTCACCACTGGTATAATGATAATGAACCTGCACTGAATTAAATTGAATTGAATTGAAGTAATGATGAGGAACGTCGACATCACTTGCATTATAGCACCTACATACACCACTGTCCTTTTTTATTCCTAAAACCACAGCTTGTCATGTTATTGAGAAACCCCAAAGCCGTCCATCCTAAAGACTTTCCCATGTTGGAAAACCGAATGTTGCTGCTTTATCTGTGATGGTTACAAAGCGCCGACACTGGAGACTCCTTCCATAAAGGAGGAATATCATCTCCTTAAGGAAAACTTCACCTTTTCAACAATTCTTTGCTAAAAAATTCTGTTAATTATTATATTGGATGATGTGGAACATCACACAAGTCCTTCGAGCCATTGCTATAGAAACCATCACGTACAGTATTAATTAAGAACAAACACATTAATGTGAAATAGGGCAGACTCCGCTCGTCCATTTCAGTTTAAAAACAAAGCAATACAAATTATAAAATTAGGATATAGCAGAGTTCTGACAATGACATGATTAGTTCAGCGTATGACATAGCAATCCGGTCAGAAACACATCTGCGTTTGGATTTACGCCTTCATTGGTTTTAATGCTGTGGAAATAAAACCACTTAGGACTCGTTCTCTTCTACTAAGGTCCCCATATCGGATGCTTTGTACCGAATCCCTATGTTGAGTTTTAAAAACAATCTAAAAAATGCCAACCAGGGACGCCAGCATCCCTGTGGCTTCCGGTGTTTAATCTCACATTCTCTGGATCTTCTGCTCATTCTTCACTCTGTATGGTGCCTCATGAACTCTGTAACCTGTAGATCAGTTCACAAATCTGTCCAATTCACTAATGTTTCAATCTCTGGGTTGGACATTTGTACAAAATCCTCAGCAAACTGTTACGCAACGGACCACAGAGAACTCAGGGACTGAGTGTGTGTGTGTGTGTGTGTGTGTGTGTGTGTATATATATATATATATATATATATATATATATACACATACAATGGTGCTTGAAAGTTTGTGAACCCTTTAGAATTTTCTATATTTCTGCATAAATATGACCTAAAACATCATCAGATTTTCACACAAGTCCTAAAAGTAGATAAAGAGAACCCAGTTAAACAAATGAGACAAAAATATTATACTTGGTCATTTATTTATTGAGGAAAATGATCCAATATTACATATCTGTGAGTGGCAAAAGTATGTGAACCTCTAGGATTAGCAGTTAATTTGAAGGTGAAATTAGAGTCAGGTGTTTTCAATCAATGGGATGACAATCAGGTGTGAGTGGGCACCCTGTTTTATTTAAAGAACAGGGATCTATCAAAATCTGATCTTCACAACACGTTTGTGGAAGTGTATCATGGCACGAACAAAGGAGATTTCTGAGCACCTCAGAAAAAGCGTTGTTGATGCTCATCAGGCTGGAAAAGGTTACAAAACCATCTCTAAAGAGTTTGGACTCCACCAATCCACAGTCAGACAGATTGTGTACAAATGGAGGAAATTCAAGACCATTGTCACCCTCCCCAGGAGTGGTCGACCAACAAAGATCACTCCAAGAGCAAGGCATGTAATAGTCAGCGAGGTCACAAAGGACCCCAGGGTAACTTGTAAGCAACTGAAGGCCTCTCTCACATTGGCTAATGTTAATGTTCATGAGTCCACCATCAGGAGAACACTGAACAACAATGGTGTGCATGGCAGGGTTGCAAGGAGAAAGCTACTGCTCTCCAAAAAGAACATTGCTGCTCATCTGCAGTTTGCTAAAGATCATGTGGACAAGCCAGAAGGCTATTGGAAAAAAAATTTTGGACGGATGAGACCAAAATAGAATATTTTATTTAAATGAGGAGCGTTATGTTTGGAGAAAGGGAAACACTGCATTCCAGCACAAGAACCTTATCCCATCTGTGAAACATGGTGGTGGTAGTATCATGGTTTGGGCCTGTTTTGCTGCATCTGGGCCAGGACGGCTTGCCATCATTGATGGAACAATGAATTCTGAATTCAGTTCAGGACTTCTGTCCATGAACTGAATCTCAAGAGAAGGTGGGTCATGCAGCAAGACAACAACCCTAAGCACATAAGTCGTTCTACCAAAGAATGGTTAAAGAAGAATAAAGTTAATGTTTTGGAATGGCCAAGTCAAAGTCCTGACCTTAATCCAATGGAAATGTTGTGGAAGGACCTGAAGCGAGCAGTTCATGTGAGGAAACCCACCAACATCCCAGAGTTGAAGCTGTTCTGTACGGAGGAATGGGCTAAAATTCCTCCAAGCCGGTGTGCAGGACTGATCAACAGTTACCGGAAATGTTTAGTTGCAGTTATTGCTGCACAAGGGGGTCACACCAGATACTGAAAGCAAAGGTTCACATACTTTTGCCACTCACATATGTAATATTGGATCATTTTCCTCAATAAATAAATGACCAAGTATAATATTTTTGTCTCATTTGTTTAACTGAGTTCTCTTTATCTACTTTTAGGACTTGTGTGAAAATCTGATGATGTTTTAGGTCATATTTATGCAGAAATATAGAAAATTCTAAAGGGTTCACAAACTTTCAAGCACCACTGTGTGTGTGTGTGTGTGTGTGTGTGTGTGTGTGTGTGTAAAAAATCACAACTGTGTGAGTGAGCCTGGGAAAGCCCTTTTAAGTATAAATACACTCCCTGGCCACTTTATTAGGAACTTGTTCTTCATTCTAAGATCCCTGTTCTTGGCTGCAGGAGTAGAACCCAATGTGTTCTGTTCTGCTGTTGCATGCTGAGATGCTTTTCTGCTCATCATGGTTGTAAAGAGTGATTATATGAGCTACTATATCCTTCCTGGCAAAAAAAGCTCGAACCAATCTTTCCATTTTCCTCTGACCCTCTCTTATAAACAAGGCATTTGTTTTTCTACCCACAGAACTGTTGCTCACTCACTTGATGGTTTTTGTTTTTCGCACCATTCTGTGTAAACTCTAGGGACTATTGTGTGTGAAAACCCCAGGAGATCAGCAGTTTCTGAAATACTCAAACCAGTCCACCTGACTCAAACCAGCACCCATACCACAGTGAAAGAAAGTCATACTTTGAGATTGCAATTTTTCCATTCTGTTTGAAGTGAACATACTACTACTACTAATATAGCTTTAGGAGCGCCACACTATGTCTCAGCACTCTTACAAACTTAGAAATAAAAGAAACTCAAATCGGCACTATTTTACAAACAAAAATGTTTTGAGCAGAGATTTAAAGTTGTTTAAACTCTTCGCAGTGCAGATGTTAATTGGAACTGAATTCCAAAGTCTTGGGGCACAAACCATAAATGCTCTGTCTCCATAGCTCTTTGAGTTTGATGATGGTACCCCTTATAAAAAAGAAGTTTCTTCAAGTGTGCTTCTAGTATACTTCTTTTAAACTAAAAATAAGAGTGTATGCTTTCAGTTTAGTTTTTATTTACTTATCAGAGATATACTTAATGAAGTTATACATAAGTTTACTTGGCTTATACAGAAAAATATAGAGAAAAGTCTAAGTATATTAAGCTTATACTTAAACTTTTGATCAAGATATACTTAACAAAAGTGTAATAAAGTATTAAAATATTTGTGCCTTATGTTTAAGTGTGGCGGCACGGTGGTGTAGTGGTTAGCGCTGTCGCCTCACAGCAAGAAGGTCCGGGTTCGAGCCCCGTGGCCGGTGAGGGCCTTTCTGTGCGGAGGTTGCATGTTCTCCCCGTGTCCGCGTGGGTTTCCTCTGGGTGCTCTGGTTTCCCCCACAGTCCAAAGACATGCAGGTTAGGTTAACTGGTGACTCTAAATTGACCGTAGGTGTGAATGTGAGTGTGAATGGTTGTCTGTGTCTATGTGTCAGCCCTGTGATGACCTGGCGACTTGTCCAGGGTGTACCCCGCCTTTCACCCGTAGTCAGCTGGGATAGGCTCCAGCTTGCCTGCGACCCTGTAGAAGGATAAAGCGGCTAGAGATAATTAGATGAGATGTTTAAGTGTGGTGGCACGGTGGTGTAGTGGTTAACGCTGTCGCCTCACAGCAAGAAGGTCCGGGTTTGAGCCACGTGGCCGGCGAGGGCCTTTCTGTGTGGAGTTTGCATGTTCTCCCCGTGTCCGTGTGGGTTTCCTCCGGGTGCTCCGGTTTCCCCCACAGTCCAAAGACATGCAGGTTAGGTTAACTGGTGACTCTAAATTGAGCGTAGGTGTGAATGTGAGTGTGAATGGTTGTCTGTGTCTATGTGTCAGCCCTGTGATGACCTGGCGACTTGTCCAGGGTGTACCCCGCCTTTCGCCCGTAGTCAGCTGGGATAGGCTCCAGCTTGCCTGTGACCCTGTAGAACAGGATAAAGCGGCTACAGATAATGAGATGAGATGTTTAAGTGTACTTGCCCTATAGTTGTGCTTCAGCATTGTTGACTCTTAGGTACGTCTGTGGTTCCATATAAGGTTTTTTTTTAAATTTCTCCTGAGTGGGATAATTATTTATTTATTAATTAATCTCATCTCATTATCTCTAGTCGCTTTATCCTGTTCTACAGGGTCGCAGGTGAGCTGGAGCCTATCCCAGCTGACTACGGGCGAAAGGCGGGGTACACTCTGGACAAATCGCCAGGTCATTGCAGGGCTGACACATAGACACAGACAACCATTCACACTCACATTCACACCTACGGTCAATTTAGAGTCACCAGTTAACCTAACCTGCATGTCTTTGGACTGTGGGGGAAACCGGAGCACCCGGAGGAAACCCACGCGGACACGGGGAGAACATGCAAACTCCACACAGAAAGGCCCTCGCCGGCCACGGGGCTCGAACCCGGACCTTCTTGCTGTGAGGCGACAGCGCTAACCACTACACCACCATGCCGCCCTTATTAATTAATTAATTAATTTATTTTTCTTTATAGTTTGGATGTCAATTTCAGTCGTCATTGCCATGTTTTTATACATTGGCATTTAATACGATGTTGCTTTAAATTGTGATTTTTAAAGAACATGAATATGTTCTTAATCCTGAGTATCTGTTGTTCTTTTGTGAATTCTTACCTTTATTACTTCATTGTAACTTAAGGTACAAAACACTGAAGTTGTCTACTGATAGTGTGCATGAGGTAAGGGTTAGGGCTAGAAAACTAATAGTATACCTAGAAGGGTGACTGCAGTATACTTCAACACTAAAAAGTGGACTAGATGTATGTAACCAGGAAATAATAGTATCTTTCCAATATGCTATAAAGTATACTTTTATAAACTAAAAAGTGGACTAGACGTGTGTAACGAGTAAACCAATAGCATATTCCCAGTATACTACAAAGTATACTTTAGTAAACTAAAAAGTGGACTAGAAGTATAAAACAAGTAAACTCATAGTATATTTCCAATACACTATGAAGTATGCTAAAGAGTGGACTACAAGTACAGAACTAGTAAACTATTAGTACATAAGTTTACTTGTGGTTTACTTGCAGTACAAAATAAAAAATACTAGTTGTATACTCAGAGTTTACTTCTCTTAGACTTAAAGTATACTTTTTATAAACTAAAAGTGGGCCGATTTAGTCCCAAGAAGTATTAGATTAGTTTACTTACAAGTATACTGTAAGTACATTGATATCAGTATACTTGATACACAAAAGTATACTTAAGGAAATATACTTTAACTTTACTTAAGTATACTTCATAAAATGAACTTGAAGTATACTTCTTTTTGATAAGGGACTGTGAGCAGACTTTGGTTCTATGATCTTAAGTTACGTTGAGGCATGCTGCTTGTCAAGAGTTCTTTAAAGTATTCTGCTGCTTGATCGTTGAGACGTTTATATGTTAGGAGAAGGACCTTGAAATCAGTTCTCACTTGGATGGGTAACCAGTGTAAATGTTTTAAGATGGGAGAAAATCCAGGTGTGGCAGCACGGTGGTGTAGTGGTTAGCGCTGTCGCCTCACAGCAAGAAGGTCCGGGTTTGAGCCCCGTGGCCGGCGAGGGCCTTTCTGTGCGGAGTTTGCATGTTCTCCCCGTGTCCGCGTGGGTTTCCTCCGGGTGCTCCGGTTTCCCCCACAGTCCAAAGACATGCAGGTTAGGTTAACTGGTGACTCTAAATTGACCGTAGGTGTGAATGTGAATGTGAGTGTGAATGGTTGTCTGTGTCTATGTGTCAGCCCTGTGATGACCTGGCGACTTGTCCAGGGTGTACCCCGCCTTTCGCCCGTAGTCAGCTGGGATAGGCTCCAGCTTGCCTGCGACCCTGTAGAACAGGATAAAGCGGCTAGAGATGATGAGATGAGAAAATCCAGGTGATCGTTCTTTTTAGCTCTAACCACCAATCTTATGGCAGATTTTTGCACACCCTGGAGTTTGTCGAATTTCAGACTATGCTAGTCCAAATAGTACAGTAGGCTGTTGCACAAATCGAGTTTTGATGTGATGAAAGCATGTACAGGCCTTTCACAGTCATCCTGATCAAGGTACTTCCTAATCCTGCCTAAATTTCTCAGTGCAATCAATGGTAACCCGATTTACATGTGTTCTTGATGTGTTCAATCGTTTGGAAATAAGGATCTACAGTGACTCCAAGATCACAAACAACCAGTTTAGTCAATGGATATGCCATCCATGTTGAGACTGATCTTGTCATGTTTCTTGTACCTGGACATAAGATGAAGAACCTGTGTGTGTTTTTTTTTTTAAGGGTTATACATGAGACCATTTGCAGTACACCAGATGATGAGATCCTTCATGCACAACTCAATTGTTGAAGGTGTTGTAGGATGATCATGCTTGGTGTCGATGGAAATGTATAGCTGAGTATCATCTGCGTACATCATGCATCTAAGACTGTGAGCAGTGATTGCTTCTTCCAAAAGAGTGAAAAGAGAAGAGAAGAGAAGGGGGCCTAGCACAGAGCCCTGAGGAACACCATAAAGCAATGTTCTGTCAGATGATATAATATCACCAGTTTTCACTGGGTATGGGTAAAAAGATAAGATACCTTTAAGTGAAGCTCTTGATTTGTATCTGTATGATTCGATGCATTGTGCTGCTGTCAAATGATTGGCTGATTAGAAAACTGCATCAAACAGCAGGTGGGTCTATGGGTATTCCTAATAAAGTGGCCACTTTGCAATGAACAAGCCTTTTCTGGAAGTGTGTTTACTTATACCATGCTAGCCAACTCTCTCTGAACTGTGTGAGTACATTTCAGGAAAACTGGCCCGTCAATGGACACTATTTTTTCGAACACCACTGACATGAGATTTATAAATATGAATGTGAAATAAAGGTAAAAGACATTTTAAATACAGGTGACGTGTCCTCAACAAGAACAGTTAAAATGTTGATTTAACTACGCAAATTGAATCAAATGAATGTTGATTGTCAATAATTTTTATTGGAAACGTCTCAATAACTCAATAGGTTAACAACTATTTTTGAAATATTATCAATTTATTTGTATTTTTTAAAATTCTCTTGGGTCATTTTTTTCCATCATTGCTTCTCTTGACCCAAATACGCCTGTGTTTCTGTTTTCTACATCGTTTTGATCACTGAATTCCATCTAATCACAGTGATTTCTGGGTAAGCGCTCCTCCAGATACCACATCCCCATCTAACAACTTTCAATTCTGATGATAAAGTCTTGAAGCAGATGGCAATGGGAACTCGTCCAACAGGACATGGAGATGATAATTTGAAGATAAAGATGCATGAAAAGCACAATTCCATGTGTGTATTAGCTCACTTTCTGTTGAAAGTGGAATAACGACTTGTTTAATGCGAAAAACACAACAGTGCTCTGCGAACTTGAGGTCTTTATGAAGTCAAGAATAAAAAAAGGATAAAAAAAAGTGTCTTACCTGCGTGAGGAGATCCATCTCCTGCAGCATGTCCGTGAACATGGCATCGATGTCTTCCATCTAGGAGAGAAAAGAAACCATAAAGTGTGATGTTTTATCCAGTAACACCATCTGCAGCAAACATCATCACTTCAAACTGAAGTCGAGAGAGTCCGAGAGAGATTATGACCATGAGCATGAAAGAACGAGCAAAGAAACAAAAACAAGAAATAAATAAAATTTTACAAAGTGACATCATATGAATAAAATGCCTATAAATACTGATTTAAGTAAATAAACAAAACAAAAAAACCCCAACAAACTTACAAACCCAATTGGGAAATCAGGTTTGTATAATTTAATGGTAAACATGCTTCAGTTACATTCAGTTTTTCTCTGAATACATTTATTTCAATGAGACCGTCAATGATGGAGTAGCTCACTCCGGCCCTGTCTAGTCCAGAAGGAACAATCTAAAGTGGGACGCCTTATGGGCGCAATAAATGTTGCAAGCTATATATTGAAGCTATATCTACTCTAGGAATACCGACCTATTTGCCAGAAAGAATCCAAAATGGTGAGGAATTGACCTTTGTGCTGAACTGCTCATTAAGGCTTAATTAGTCCATAACTTCATTAATAATTGTAATAAAGCAAATCTGGGTAGAAGTTCTATGCACCCTAGGTCCCCCTACCTTCATGCCAGAAAGAATCAAAATCGGTGAAGAATTGAGGGAGAAGAAGCGATTTGTGTGGAAACTGCTCGTTAGGGATTGATTAATTACTCCATATCTTCATTATTAATTGCAATTATTCAAATTTGGGTAGAAGCTATCTATATGCACCCAGGCAGACCGACCTTCCTGCCAAAAAGAATAAAAATCAGTGAAGAATTGAGACAGAAGAAGTGATTTTTGTGAAACATGGACGACGATGGGCAGACGATGGACAACACGTGATGGCATAAACTCATTACCTGTCGGCTAGATGAGCTAATTAAAGGTTGGATTTTTCTCATTTTTTCAACGTGAGATGAAGCGACTTCACCAACGGGTGCATTTCTTTCTAACATCCATCCATTATCTGTAGCCGCTTATCATGTACAGGATCGCGGCCAAGCTGGAGCCTATCCCAGCTGACGACGGGCGAAAGGCGGGGTACACCCTGGACAAGTCACTAGATCATGACAAGGCTGACACATAGACACAGACAACCATTCACACTCACATTCACACCTACGGTCAATTTAGAGTCACCAGTTAACCTAACCTGCATGTCTTTGGACTGTGGGGGAAACCGGAGCACCCGGAGGAAACCCACGCGGACACGGGGAGAACATGCAAACTCCGCACAGAAAGGCCCTCGCCGGCCACGGGGCTCGAACCCGGACCTTCTTGCTGTGAGGTGACAGCGCTAACCACTACACCACCGTGCCACCTCAAAATAAAATAGAAATATTTTATTTTAAGATGTCATTGTTTGCACTGTTGGTCTGTGTGGAATTAATTTTACTCAGTCCTAGCCTGAACAGGGATCATGCTGATTATTAGCTTATCTGTCCAACAGGTGATGATTTTATGCCATTAAGTGTTGTCCATTGTCTGTCATCCATCCGACATCATCTACATTTCACAAAAACACTGACCGGTAGCCATATTGATGTCTGTCATTCCATCAGTAACAGTGACATCCGTACACAGCTCCAACGATGTCATATCTCCAAAATCTTTCAGCTATTTTCTCACCATCTTCGTTGTTAGCTCATCCAGCCAACAGGTGATGAATTTATCCCATCATGTGCTGTCTGTCATCCGTTGTCCATCCAGCGTCGTTCACATTTCACGAAAATCACGTCTTCTCTCTCAATTCTTCACCGATTTTTATTCTTTTTGGCAGGAAGGTGGGTCTGCCTGGCGTGCATATAGTTTCTACCCAAATTTGCATAATTGCAATTACTAATGAAGATATGGAGTAATTAATCAACCCCTAATGAGCAGTTTCCACACAAATCTCTTCTTCTCCCTCAATTCTTCACCGATTTTGATTCTTTCTGGCATGAAGGTAGGGGTGCCTAGGGTGCATAGAACTTCTACCCAGATTTGCTTAATTACAATTATTAATGAAGTTATGGACTAATTAAGCCTTAATGAGCAGTTCAAGAAAAATTGCTTCTCCTCCGCCAATTCCTCACTGTTTTGGATTCTTTCTGGCAAATAGGTCGGTATTCCTAGGGTGGATATCGCTTCTGTATATAGCTTGCAACATTTATTGCGCCCATAAGGTGGCCCACTTTAGATCGTTCCTTCTGGACTAGACGGGGCCGGAGTTAGCTACGCCATCACTGATGGTCTCGTTTGGCTTATTAGGTTCACCATTTAAAAGTTGTTTTATTCATGTTCCTGAAGCATTAATGCTGAAATTCATGTTCATTAATGTGTTAAATGCTATTTACAGAAAACTTCACGTAAAGCCTTCTTGCTATAAATGACAGTTTAACCCTTTCAGGCAGACTTCTATTTGTGTAGTTATTCGTGTTGTCCTTGGCGGGTTATCATATCTTTGGAGTCCAGGAAGGTGATATGCATGACTGGATGACTCATGTGTTGTAGGTAAATCACCTGGCTTACTCAAGCACTTGTGATTTATGAGCTGGCTGGACTTGCTCTTTAAACTGCCAGAGAACAGTGTAGTAAGACCTGGTTCTGTTTCCAGACTGTTTCTGTTTCCAGCTTTGCGTTCATTTCCCTCCTCCATGGAGTTTACTTCCATGTTATTAAAAACAACAACAACTTTTGTCCCTCAGATAGGATGTAAAATGGAGGTCCTGTGTATTGGAGAGCAACACCCAGTGCACGTTAAAGAACACACTGTACTTTTCGTAAACAGTAGGGTCCAAACTCGATGTAGTGTTTTATACTGGATTATTTTTCCTCAAAATAATTTTTCATCATCTTGCAGTTATACGTTATAGTTTAATAATTCTGAGCAGCAGTGAACCACTGATTGATTGGCCTATTTGGAAGCAGAGATACCTGAATTGGCTATTGTTCGCAATCGCTCAATATACGCAATGCAAGATATATTTCAAGGAGAACTGAAGGCAAATTTTTTATTATCAAAATTCTCTCATTTTATTAAATATCGGAATGCATTTTTGATCGCTATTTTGTCGCTGCTATAGCAAGTTAGGAGTGTTTGAAATATGCTCTGTAATATATCAGTCCATATGTCAAAGCAATGGCCGTAAACGAGATTGGTTGAGACCTGTGCGAGACATCGTAGGACAGAAGTAAAACGTACAGCGGAAATCAAAGCGACCAACACCCGCAAACGTTGTCAAAAGACGCGCGCGCCCTCTTTTGAATGCTGATGTGATCAAGCCGGAAGTTTTGTTTGTTTTGATAGCAATCAGGAAAGTTTGAAAAAAGTAGACAGTAATCGTCATTTAAACTCGTTTTTGTGCAATATTTCGTTTGGAAAACAGTTTTCAAAATGGCGGCACTGACACCTGGCTGACGCTTCACGTTTCGAAGTCTCGCACAAGTCTCGTGAAGATCGCGCGGATAAGCGACGCCTGCCGTGGACCAAACGAACTAAACTCAACACGGCTAAAAACCGAATAGGCCAATAAGTATAATATTTAATTGCAATACGAGTCACGATATAAGGTTACTAAAACTGAAAACGTAATTGAATAATACGTTAATTAAGAGATAAAGCAAGTTTAAAAATGACTTCAGTTCTCCTTTAACAGTTATTCCATGAAATTGAGTCGTACATGAGCTGATAGCTGATGAGGCACGTAGCACCGTGTTGTCTATAATCCATGTACGACGAGATTGAGTGGAATAACTGTTTTATTTTATCCACATTCACTGGATTTTGAAAAACAGAGCATTTTTATTTGTATTTTTTTGCAAATTTGATAAATAAAAACTTTATACAAAATGTCCAACAAAATCATTTCCGCTTAGAATGTAAACAAACCGGTGAAATGACAGGAGCGATTTGTGAAAAATGTAATAATAATAATAATAATAATTCTTGAAAAATAAAAAAGATACCGTACGTTCTCATTCCATTTTTTGGGGTTTCCTTCATTTTCTTCTTTAGGGTTTTTTTGGCATTTGGCAAACCAACTTAAAGGTGCATTACCGCCACCGACTGGGCTGGAGTGTGGGACAGGCGATATTAGGGGAAAAACAAACAAACAAAAAAACCCTTTTTTTTTTTTAGCTATTTCTGTTTCTTTTAAATACTTAATAACAATTTTGGGGATTTTGTTTTCGAGTAGAGTTTTTATTTCATCCTCGGTTGGTTCAGCAACATGCTCCGCCATTTTGTTTTTCTCTACTTACAGTATATGAGCTGATATCCTAGTAGTAGAGTAGCCAATCAGAGCATGCGATTGCTCATATCCAGTGAATGTGGATAGAATAAATATATATCTGTACTGTTTTATATCTGTTTCTCATTAGCTTGTGTAAAGTTTTCCAGTTCTCTAGATGTAAATGGCAGTCAGTTATCTGGATTTCAAAGCAGAACAGAACAGATTCCACGCAAACGCATACTCGAGATACAAAATATGAAGCCTGGAGTTAGAAATTGCACAACAACCAGTGTGATGATAATGGCTTGGTTTGCACACATCTTCCAGGCATGTGTTCTTTGTCAGGACTTGCAATGTCTTGCGAAAAAAACCCAACAACCCAAAAAAACCCCAAAACCTGCTTTTGAAACCTGCAATCTGAAAGCTCAAACTGAATATGAAATGATAAAGAATTACAGTTCATACATTTATGTATACAGTATATATATATATATATATATATATATATATATATATATATATATATATATATATATATATATATAATAAGTTCCTCATTCCTCTTTTCTTTAACACTTTATACTGTGCAAAACCACATCCAAGCAGAAAAACAAGCTCAAGTTGAACTCTATTTGTATTACGGTTTGTATTTCTTCCTGAGTGATCAACACATAATGTCCGTTTTCCTAAAGAAAGGCACCTGAGGCTGATCAGGATGACTAGCATTTTCTTCAAGGGTTTCAGATACAAGTCAGCTGGCGATGCATTACAGTGAGCTTTATATCTAAAACTGCTGCGAGATAGTTTTATTTAAACGCTCCAGCCATCCCGGAGAGATATCGTAAGTATAATGTGGTTGGAAGTGTGGGAGTGCAGGATGTAAAGAGTGAAAACTGATACTCAGCTGCTTCTTCGTCTTCAGCCAAATCTCAAGTCTAATATCCGACTGTGAAAAAGAACAGATTTTTCTCTAATCGACTTCAGAAAATTCTTTTGTCTCTGTATAATCAACTCCATACAATGATCGAAGGGAGCATCATACAACCCATTTGTTTTTGCTTCAAGTCGAGATCAGGACAAAGCAAAGAAAATTTTGGTGCAAAAGCAATTTTAATTGCATTTCAGATTTATATACTATTATGAAAAAAAATACATGACATGGAATAAACATGTTTTTAAATCTCCAGTATCTGATCGAAATCCTGTGTCACTGAGCTTTAAAATAAAACCATGCTCAGGTTTCAGCTCATGTTTTTTTTTTTTTTAATATAGAAACGTCCAAAATCTGCAAGAATTCAAAGAAATCTGATCTTATTTACTACGTTCCATATAGTCCATCCCCAGTCTCATCTGGGGTCTCCAAGAAATATTTAACCTTTTCAGCCCTAAGGTACTGGGAGGTGTAGCTCGCCAAGATAGACACACCCAAAATTAATCAAAAATAGTGCCATAATTATCAGGTCAATATACATTATTTTGTTCTGTATGGATATGTAAGAGCACAGAGAATATATTTCTAGTGTCAGGGGAAGAAAAACAAACATAGAAATACCATAAAGTACAGTGTCTTGCAAAAGTATTCATCCCCTTTGGTGTTTGTCCTATTTTGTCGCTGGAATCAAAATGGATTTTTGGAGGGTTAGCACCCTTTAATTTACACAACATGCCTACAACTTTAAAAGTGCAATTTGTTGTTTTATTGTGACACAAACAATAATTAAGGTGAAAAAACAGAAATCTGGAGTGTGCATAGGTATTCACCCCCCAAAGTCAATACTTTGTAGGGCCATCTTTTGCTGCAATTACAGCTGCAAGTCTCTTGGGGTATGTCTCTATTAGCTTAGCACATCTAGCCACTGGGATTGTTGCCCATTCCTCAAGGAAAAACTGCTCCAACTCCTTCAAGTTAGATGGGTTGCGTTGGTGTCCAGCAATCTTCAAGTTATGCCACAGATTCTCAATTGGATTGAGGTCTGGGCTTTGATTAGGCCATTCCAAGACATTTAAATGTTTCCCTTTAAACCACTCCAGTGTAGCTTTCGCAGTATGTTTAGGGTCATTGTCCTGCTGGAACGTGAACCTTCGTCCCAGTCTCAAAACTCTGGCTGACTCAAACAGGTTTTCCTCCAGAATTGCCCGGTATTTAGTGACATCCATCTTTCCTTCAGTTCTGACCATCTTTTCTGTCCCTGCAGATGAAAAATATCCCCACAGCATGATGCTGCCACCACCATGCTTCACTGTAGGAATGGTGTTCTCAGGGTTTTGGGTTTGCACCACACATGGCATTTCCCATGATGGCCAAAAAGATCAATTTTAGTCTCGTTTGACCAGAGAATCTTCTTCCATGTGTTTTGGAAGTCTGCCACATGCTGTTGGGCAAACTCCAAATGTGTTTTCTTAAGCAATGGCTTTTGTTAGCATATTGCTAATCATGTGTGTATTACGTCACTTTATCCAATGGAGAATGAGCATTGAATATGGTTTATGATATTGCATGGTTGTCAAGACAACATGACGACACATATCAGAGACGTAAAACTTCTGCGTGAGTGAGTGACTGTTAGTCTGGCCAGGCAGGCTATCTACAGCATTTCCAAGCTCCCGAAAAATCTGGAACCAATCAACTTTGAGCATCTCCAACGGCCCTGGGTAGAGGCGTGTTCAAGGCAGTGACGTAGTAGAACTGCGACCGGAAGCCATAGATTGTTTACAGAATCCGGCTTTGTCCTTCTTTCAAATAAGACACTACAATGCGAATATACACCCGCCACTCGCATGTTAACTTTACATGTTCAACAAAAGTAGTTTCTCTCCATTTCTGCTCGTGTTATTATCGTCCTCTTCCTCTTCAGCTCCTCCTTCTTCTTCCTGCTACTCAAGCAGTTTCTGTCGCGTCACATACATCAGAGGAAAGAGTGATGTGATTGGTTTAAGCTTCGTCACAGCCTTTTCTGGCTTTGACCAGTAGCAAACTGAGGCATTTCAGGGAGGCGGGTCAACCACGGGCTCTGGGAAACGGTTTGGCTTAATAGCTTGGCCAGACCAAATGCTCGGAGACCTTTGAAGTCGCGTTAGCCAGGCTAAGTGACTGTGACAATTTGTAAACAAACATGGCTGCCAGGTTTGCTTCATTAAATATGGAAGATTTTGAGAGAATTTTGAAAGAGAAAGATGTGTTGAACACCGAAAGGAATAATAATAATAATAATAATAATAATAATAATAATAATAATAATAATAATGGCTTTTTTTTTTCGTGGTCTACCAGATATACCCCATTCAGCTACTCATCTTTGCCTCATTCAGTATCATGCTAGCTGAATGGAATATATCTGATATACCATGAAAAAAAGTCAGCCAATATTATTTAAATATGTCACTATTTCATAGATGTATTTTGTATGAAAAATGTGACTCTTTCAACATGAGAAGATAAACTTCATATCTTCAAGCCAACATGTGATTCTCTTTTTATTATATCGACACATTCACAAAACAAAAAGTCCCCAAATTTATCAAAACGATTCATCGATTTCCTCACAAGTGAAGTATCGAGATTTATGTCACAATTTTGGTTCTCCGTGTCCTGGATGGAGCTCGGATGAACAATAAGAGTGGTGTATTTCCCAGTAAAACACTCGTGTCTATATAGTATTGTACTATATACCACAGTGCTGGTGAATTCTCAATTCTGATTGGTCAGAGGGTGTTGGTTCATGTTCTGTGACAGCAGCTCTAATAACAGTGTCACTGCAAATCACAGTTTCTTTCTAATACATCGCCAATACTGTAGTAAGAGTGTCATAATAGTTGATATGATATATATATATATATATATAAAGTATAACATGTCGTGATTTACGAAAAAAATGTAATCATTGGTAAATTGCTGTGGTTTAAGACAAATAATACACTCAGTCATGTTATCAGAAAATATCAACACACTGTGGTGGTAACAGCTTTATAACTTTATCCTGGGTTATTTCTAACTCCACTTATAAATGTGTAAAAGTCTGCTGTATATTTGTTGTCTTGCCTTTCAATAATTTTTGCTCAAAAAGCAACTCTAAACATGGCTGAGCTGAAATCAGGGCAGTCAGTGTATGACTTATACATTTGTATCGTGTCTAAAAGCCTGCGTTCACTGGAACAGTCTGGTCTGCACATCAGATTTTCTCAGAAGAAGAAATAAAGTGGCAGTGATGGCCCACTTTTTATTGAACCTGACACAACCATGTCTTTGTTAAGTATTTCCTTGCTTCTGCAATGTTTTCTGTTGATCTGTTGTCTACTAGATCTGGACTTCCCTATATCAAATATCATTTGGAAATGTAGAAACCACCACTGTGCCACATCTGTATCTTCTCAAAAAACAGATCCTGTCTCATCAGCAAACAACAAATTAGCTTTATGGGTTTTTTTTTTGGTACCTCATCTGGTGTTTGTCAACACCAGATTATCACATGTCCTAGTTGAACATCTCATTCCAAACTTCTTACACTTTTGCTCTTATAATACGCTCCATTTTGAGGTCTGGGAAGGCTTTTTACTAGATTTTGGGGCGTGGTTATGGGGATTTGTGTTCATTCAGTTCAGCTACAAGAGCATTACTGAGATCAGGCTCTGGTGTTAGGTGAAGAGGCTCCAGTTCTGGTTCCAGTTCATCCCAAAAGTGTTCAATGGGGTTGAGTTCAGTCAGAGCTCTGTGCTCAAGTTCTTCCACTGCAACCTGAACACACCATGTCCTCATGGAGCTCGATTTGTGTACAGGAGCATTGTGATGCTGGAACAGGTTTCGGTCTCTTCATTCCAGTGAAGGGAAATTGTAAATCTCCAGCACAGAGTAACGTTCTGTAGAACTGTGTGCTTCTGACTTTGTGGTAACAGTTTGGGGAACAACTGCATACGAATGTGACGGTCAGGCGTCCACATACTTTTGGCCTTGTAGAGTAGTAAAATCCGAAACGCATTAACATTAAACAATCCTATGTATCATCTATCCAATATATGCAGTACCAGTCAAATGTTTGTACACCCCTACTCTACTCATTCATAGGCTTTTCTGTATTTCTGTATTTTCTACATTGTACAACACTGAACATATCAAAACTATGAATTAACATCTGGAACATATACAGAATTATGTGGTGAACAAAAAAACAATATGTTTGATATTTTAGATTCTTTAGCGTATCCGGTGTTTTCCTTGATGACGCTTTGCACACTACTGGCGTTATCTTAACCAGCTTCATGAGGTCGTCACCTGGAATGCTTTTCAGTTAGCAGCTGTGTCTCATCAAATGTTAATCAGTGGACGGGTTTCTTACCTTCTTAATGCATTTGAGATCAAACAGTAAATAGTAAATAATAATAATAATAATACAAATAGGGGCGGCACGGTGGTGTAGTGGTTAGCGCTGTCGCCTCACAGCAAGAAGGTCCTGGGTTCGAGCCCCGGGGCCGGCGAGGGCCTTTCTGTGTGGAGTTTGCATGTTCTCCCCGTGTCCGCGTGGGTTTCCTCCGGGTGCTCCGGTTTCCCCCACAGTCCAAAGACATGCAGGTTAGGTTAACTGGTGACTCTAAATTGACCGTAGGTGTGAATGTGAGTGTGAATGGTTGTCTGTGTCTATGTGTCAGCCCTGTGATGACCTGGCGACTTGTCCAGGGTGTACCCCGCCTTTCGCCCGTAGTCAGCTGGGATAGGCTCCAGCTTGCCTGCGACCCTGTAGAACAGGATAAAGTGGCTAGAGATAATGAGATGAGATAATACAAATAATAAAATAGCCTGATTCCACACCACAGCTGTAGTAATCCGCACAGTAGTATGCCAAGAACTGATCAACTCAGCAAAGAGAAATGACATCCATCATTACTTTAAGACATGAAGAAGTGTCTTTTAATTAATAAAAATAAAGAAAAAACATTGAATTAGAAGGCGTGTCCAAACTATTGACTGGTACTGTATATCAATCAACCGAGGTTTGTTTTATATTAAAATAAACATTCAAATCCTGAATCATTTGCTTTTTCTGATTTTCCATTCTTAAAGGAGAACTGAAGTCATTTTTAAACTTGCTTTATTTCTTAATTAACGTGTTATTCAATGACGTTTTCGGTTTTAGTAACCTTACAGTATATCATGACTCGTATTGGCAACTAATTGCGATTAAATATTATACTTCTTGGCCTATTCGGTTTTTAGCCGTGTTGAATTTAGTTAATTTGGTCCACGGCAGGCGTCGCTTATCCGCGCGATCTTCACGAGACTTGTGTGAGACTTCGAAACGTGAAGTGTCAGCCAGGTGTCTTTGCCGCCATTTTGAAAACTGTTTTCCAAACGAAATATTGCACAAAAACGAGTTTAAATGACGATTACTGCCTACTTTTTTCAAACTTTCCTGATTGCTATCAAAACAAGCACAACTTCCGGCTTGATCACATCAGCATTCGAAAGAGGGCGCGCGTGTCTTCTGACAACATTTGCAGATGTCGGTCACTTTGATTTCCGCTGTACATTTTACTTCTGTCTTACGATGTCTCGCACAGGTCTCAGCGAATCTCGTTTATGGCCATTGCTTTGACATATGGACTGATATATTACAGAGCATATTTCAAACACTCATAACTTGCCACAGCAGCGACAAAATAGCAATAAAAAAATG
Source organism: Neoarius graeffei (assembly GCF_027579695.1). Lineage (NCBI taxonomy): Eukaryota > Metazoa > Chordata > Actinopteri > Siluriformes > Ariidae > Neoarius > Neoarius graeffei. The sequence continues at coordinate 97,044,435 of NC_083573.1, forward strand.
CAATTCTAGATTTAATAAAATGAGAAATAGAATTTTGATAATAAAAAAAATTGCCTTCAGTTCTCCTTTAACAATAAAATGAGAAATGTGAAAAATGAAAATTGATACACGAACATTATCAGCAGGGAGAAATACAAGGATTTAAATAAACGAGACCGTTAATGATGGTGTAGCTCACTCTGGCCCCGTTTAGTCCAGAAGGAACGATGTAAAGTTTTATAAATGTCGTAAGCTATATACACTATATAGAAGCTATATCCACCTGAGGAATACCAATCTACTGACCAGAAAAAAATCCAAAATGGTGAGGAATTGACAGAGAAGTGATTTTTGTTGAACTGCTCTTTAAGGCTTAATTAGTCCATAACTTCATCAATAATTGTAATGAAGCAAATCTAGGTAGAAGTTATATGCACCCTAGGTACCCCTACCTTCATGCCAGAAAGAATCAAAATCAGTCAAGAATTAAGGGAGAAGAAGCGATTGTGGAAACTGCTCATTAGGGATTGATTAATTACTCCATATCTTCATTATTAATTGCAATTATGCAAATTTAGGTAGAAGCTATCTATATGCACCCCAGGCAGACCTACCTTCCTACCAAAAAGAATAAAAATCAGTGAAGAATTGGGAAAGAAGAAGTGATTTTTGTGAAATGTGGACAATGCCACATGGATGACGGACAGCACATGATGGTATAAACTCATCACCTGTTGGCTGGATGAACTAACAACGAAGACGTTGAGAAAATAGCTGAAAGATTTTGGAAAGATGACATCGTTGGAGCTGTATACGGATGTCACTGTTACTGATGGAATGACAGACACCGATATGGCTGCCAGTCGGTGTAGAGTAATACTCAGCCATGGTATCATCCACAGGTTTTACCAAGATCATGATTTGTGAAGAAAAATACAAGTAGATGACAATCTACTAGAAATGTTATCAGTTGGGAGTTAAATCACTTGATCCCATAATATCATAGTGTATATCGTCATTCATTGACCTCCTGTTTTGAGCAGGTTGTCATCCACTTGTCCTTTTCTTCTGGTCAAAACAGAGAACCTGTCAAAATGTCCACCTACAATTCAGTATATATTCTAAAACATTATATTCAGAGTCTAGATCATCTTCTAAATTAGAAATAAATATATTTTTTCATAAATGCATTGCCAAGGCAATAAATGGTTAAATTCAAGAAACAATAAATTTTTCCGTTTTCCATTTTTTTTAGACGATCCATGGATTAAAAACACAACAACAAATCAGAAACATAATAATTAGATAGAGACCGTGACTAAAGTCACAGTAATTTGTGCTAGCTGTTACAAATTGGGACGTCTGGTCACTGTACCCTATAAATCCGGAATGGTAAGAGATAGAAAATAATGCTTAGTGAGGAAAAGTTGCGCCTTGCCACCCTGAACAAAATAATAATTTAAAAAAATCATGAAAATTGACAGAGTTATAAGTGGTTGAAAAAATCCTGTTTTTCATGGATCATTCCGATTTGGTGATCCAGATCAGCACCAAAAGTCATAGCAATGTAATTCAGCCCAGAGGTATTCTTCATGTGAAATTTGTTGATGATTGGTTGAGGGAGAAATAGCATCCTAAAAAAAATGTTAAGATAATAATAATAATAATGTAGAAAGAGCCGGCATGAGAGTAACAATTTGTGCCAGTGTTGCTAGTGCAAATTAATAATTCAGAAAACAAAAGCGTGAATGAGAAAAGACTGCAAACAAAACCAAAAACATCACAGTCAATGTGAAAACACAGCAGTATAATAATCAGAAAAAAAACATCAACATAAGCTCAAATCAGAAAGGGGTGGTCCTTACTGAACATTGCATGCTCGTTGCTGATTGGCCACAGTGCATGTCAGTCTGAGAGACAGTAAGATGAAATATGAACGTAAATGAACCTGGTGATGCTTTTAATCATGCTTATTTTCATCAGGGGCATTGATTATTTTCTGAGTTACATGTCAGTCCTGGGATCAAGATGCTGACCTCTTCTGATCCATCCTGGTGCCCTGTGTCTGGTTGGAGCCTCATCGCATCGCTCCTGTGGAGGGCGGCCCCATGTGGACAGTTGGGGGTCGTGCCTGGAGGATGCTCTGGACTCTTGCAGTGGTGCTTTTGTGACTGGGGACTGCAGTTGACTCGCTGACTTTAGGACTGCAGTTGACTTGCTGACTTTGGGACTGCGGTTGTCGTGAACGGTTTTGCGCTCAGGTTTCTGTCGGTGGGGGGTTTATAGCATCAACGAGGCTGACTTTATGTTAGGACTGTTAATGTTATAGTCATGCTGTCTACTGTTGCCCAAATGAGGATGGGTTCCCTTTTGAGTCTGGTTCCTCTCGAGGTTTCTTCCTCATGTTGTCTGAGGGAATTTTTCCTTGTCACCGTCGCCACAGGCATGGTCATTGGGGATAGATTAGGGATAAAATGAGCTCATATTTTAAGTCGTTCAAATTCCGTAAAGCTGCTTTGCGACAATGTTTATTAAAAGCGCTATACAAATAAACTTGACTTGACTTGATAGCATGATACTGTAGATGGTTTTAATTTTTAACAGCATTATTAGTTTTAATATAAATGCTGAAAACATGCCGAAAGGAAGCTGAAGAAGGAAATCTCTTCACTATAATAACACAACTATCTTTAAATCACTGTTGCTTGACTAACTAGATTACAGACTAACGTGATTCTTTTTCCTTGCGATAGTCATGTGATACATCGTATCCAATCAGCAACGAGGATGTGATGTTCCATAAGGACCGCCCCTTTGTTTTCTGGTTTCCAGATGTATTGTTATGGTTTAGTTTTGATGTGGTGGTTTCTTATTTGCTGTTTCGATTATGGTTTTGTTGTAGTGTTTTCTGATTTGCGCTTGTGTTTTTGGTTTGTTAATCTGATTTGCACAAAATTTTCTCTCCATTTTTCTTTAATTTTTGAATTTGAATGTGAGACCGACCTCAAACAGATGGTGTTTGTGTCAGCAGCAGCTGTGTGTGCTATATTGTAACATAATTCTCTAGGTTAAGCATGAGGGTGGAGCGTTGGTGTGTTTCGCAGTAGAGGAAGTGGTTAGGGCAACTTCCTCTAACTTGATTTTGAAAGCATCAGTAAAGTTTCCAACAGGAAGCAGGCAGAAAATACTAAGCACTTCTGATATATTTTTCTGACATAAGCATATAAAATAAGAAAATTTTATCCGTGAATGCGACAATGTTCTAGTTTCTTCTTCAACACAGCAAATACGTCTTGTTAATTGTTACATATTCCATTTTCATCACTTGAACCTTGAAAGCTGTGGATTTTGTTAATTGTGTTGCATAAGAGGGGGTGGAATTTCATCTGATATGCAGAACAAAGCTTTCTGTGTAAATTTGGTTTAAGACTGTATGATTACAGCAGAATGCTACACCATATGCTCTGTGTCCTACTTAAGAACCCTTTAGGATCTCTTTATAAAATTTCAAAACCTTTGTCTTTTTGTTGGTAGAACCTTTAAAGTGTCTTTGTAGAACCTTACAAAGAATGGTTCCCCTTTTAGAGAAGGTTCATTACAGAGCCAGGACCATTAACCACCCAAAGACCCCTTAAACAACTCCTTTCTTAAAACTTTCTTGAAACTCGTTGTTGTAGGGTTGTTGTTGAACCCTTAAAGGGTCTATGTAGAACCCTATATGCTTTCCAATATGCTTTCCTATATGCTTTCCAATTCAGAAAAGGTTCTTCAGAGACCTATAACCAATACATCCATAGAACCTTTTCTTTTAAAAAAGAGCTCTTTTTGTAAAAAGGAAACCCTTTGTGGTTGGGCTGTTGTTGTTGGGGAAAGCCTTAAAGTGTCCATATACAGTATAAGCATAAAACAAATCCAACTATAGTTTCCTTTTTATAACAAGCGCTAGAACCATTAACCAACCAAAGAACCCTTTCCAAAAGGAAACCCGTTACATTTAGCAAATGCTCTTATCCAGAGTGATGTACAACATACCCAGAGCAGCCTGGGGTTAGGTGCCTTGCTCAAGGGCACTTCAGCCATTCCTGTTGGTCTAGAAAATTGAACCAGCAACCTTTTGGTCCCAAAGCTGCTTCTCTAACCATTAGGCCATGGCTTCTCCCACAAACTCCCTTTGTTATATGGGTTTTGTTCTTATTGTTGTTGTTTAAGGTTCCATCAAAGTCCCTCCAGGACCTGGTCTTCCCAGGCAGTCTCCCATCCCAGTACTAACCAGGCCCTTAAGGTACATTGGGTGGCACCGATCTTTGCTTCTATCACCCTCGGCCTCTTGCCTATATAGCTAGGATTACAGTGGGGGGTCCTCTGGGAACCGCAAGAGTTTGATTCCCCACTCACATCTCTATTGCAGTGTGCCTTGCCAGATGGCAGTAGGTACCATTTTTATGATGGTCTTTGGTATGAACTCTCTATCTCCTGGTTGAGAAGCAGACACGCTAACCACTAGGCCAGTTTGCGGTACTTAAAGGGTCCATACAGATCCTAAAAAAAGGTTTCCCCTTTAGAAAATGTTCCTTCATGAGCTAGAACCATTAACCATCCAATTGTTCTAAAACCATTTTGTGTTTGTTATTGGAGGAACCTTAAACAGGCTATGTAGAAGCCTACAATGAACAGTTTCAATTTCAAAAGCTTCTTTAAAGACCTTGAAAGAGCACAGCAATGTTAACCACATGGATGAACTCTTCCTCTTACAACTTAACGTCATCGTTGTGATTATTGTCATGACGTATGTCTTAAATTGCAAACTCTGGGCCTACATTCAAAAGTAGAAAATACATAAAGCTGGTACACAGAACGGATCTTTCAGGAGGTTTGAAGGTGCCATGAAAGGTTTTTACTAAATAAAAATCCAGAAGAGTATATGCGTATATGATTTGAGACACAGCACTAGCTTGTTTACCGGTGGTAAATGGAAAAATTTGTCCATTTTTATTGCTGAATTCTTATGCTAGTATCATGAAGACTCTCCATTTAAATGGCTTGTAAGAATGTGCTTCCAGTAACATTTCACAACAGAAGAAGCACACAATCTGTTTTCATATTTACAGCAATATTTCAAATATTAATTTCCCTCACTACTTTCTTTCACAATGTTTTTTGTAAATCAAGCGACCTTGTGCGCAATCATTCTGGAGTTCCAGTCTAGGATATATAACAAGGACATCTTTCATCAGCAGCACAAGTGACTTCACAACGTTAAACATTTCAGACATTTGAACTGGGTTTTGAATGGCAGAAATCACTCAGCACACTATAATAAAGAGCCATGGCTTCAGACCACTGATGGAGGAGAAAATATTTGAGAAATTTTACCATACTTAAGTATTATAGCCCTTCAAAGTATGCAGTATAATGCTTGAAGGTCTCTTCTCATAATGCCTGCCAGAGTCTAAGGGCCCAGTCCCACAACCCTGATAACTATAACTATATCTATAACTCCAACTCTGATGATTCCTCTGCCTGAGTTTAGTTCCAGTCTGGAGCAGAAACACCACAACTAAAATCCTAACTATAATATCACTTGGTCCTGACACTCAGGGAAATAAACGCATGCAACTTAGAAATAGTCATGGAAGTTTTTTTCCAAATAGTAGCATATTATTCCGGGTCAAAGTGTACAGCTTGGACTCCAAAACAACCCATGCACACACTCCAGTAGCTGATATAATACGGCTAGGTCACAGTGTGGCAGCGGGGGCGTGGCCGAGCGTCGGTCTGTGAATGGAGGGTGGAGTCAGGGAAGGTGAGTGGTCGTGCCACTACACCTGTTGTCAATTAACGTGTGTTTGTATGTCTACTTCAGTGACCACGCCCGATAAAAAGAGAGTGAGAAGGGGAGGTAGGCGCCAAGGGCTCACTGAAAGCCTGTATAGGTGTGTGTGCGCATGTGTGAGAGAGTGAGAGTTTTTTGGATCCCTATGCTGAAAAGCAGTAAAAATAAAACTCCTCTTCAACACAACCAGCTACCTGCCGTGCTTCTGTGCTCCACCCACACCTGAATCTTGCTACAGTGGTGCCGAAACCCAGGACGAGTGCAGAAGGGAATGGCTTCATGGAGTCCTCGCCATTCAAGGACCTCATCCATGCCCTCGCCACAGCCCAGCAGAGCCAGCACCAAGCACTGGTCACTCTCTGGAAGGAGGAAGAACAATGGTTCAAAGGCTTGGTGCTGGCCAAACAGGAAGACCTCCAGGCATTCCGGCACCTGCTTGCGTCGGCGGGGCCAATGACCACCACCGGAGTGGACCCTCCCCACCTCACCCTAATGAAAATGGGTCCGCACGATGACACAGAAGCCTTCCTCATGCTCTTCGAGCAGGCAGCGGAGGCGTGGGGTTGGCCGGTGGACCAGCGCACGGCACGCCTCCTCCCCTTGCTGATGGGTGAGGTGCAGCTGGCTGCGCTGCAGCTCCCCACTGACAGCCGGCTCGTGTATGCGGACTTACAGAGAGCCATCCTCCAGCATGTCAGCCGCTCCCCAGAGCAACAACGGCAGCACTTCTGCTTGCTGCGCTTGGAGGAGGTCAGTTGGCCATTCGCGTTTGGGTAGCAACTCTGGGACGCCTGCCGGTGGTGGCTGAGGACAGACGACTGTGATGCCAAGGGAGTGATCGACCTGGTGACACTGGAACAATTTGTCGCGTGACTTCTGGAAGGAATGGCGGAGTGGGTCCAGTGTCATCACCCGGCGTCGCTGGACCAGGTGATTGAGCTGGCAGAGGGCCACATGGCGGCAGTTCCGATGGCAGGAAGGCATGCCTCCTCTTCTCCTCTCTCTCCCTCTCCCTCTGCTTCCTGTCCTCGCCCTATTCCCCCACCGCGGAGGCAGGGGCTGGCTCCCCCCCAGCCAGCCCGGCACACCCACGGTGTCCTCCTGTTTCCCCCTTCCTTGTCTGTGTCTCCTCCCCCTCAGGTGAGTGATATCCATAACACTGGTGCAGAGGGAGAGCCTGGGCCGGTGTGCTGGCGCTGTGGGAAGCCGGGACATCTCCAACATCAGTGCTCCGCGATGGAGGTGGGCACGGTGGTCCGGGTCCCCGATGCACCAGAAACTGCCCTCGATCGGGCCGGAGCATATCAAATACCGGTAAGTGTCCAAGGGGATACATATAAGGCTTTGGCGGATTCTGGCTCTAACCAGACCTCAATCCACCAAAGCCTGGTGCAAGGTGAGGCATTGGGGAGAGCACGAATGGTGAAGGTGTTGTGTGTGCACAGGGATGTTCACAACTACCCTTTAGTGTCTGTCCACATTCTATTTCGAGGGGAAAAACATAGTGTAAAGGCGGCGGTTAACCCTCGTCTCACCCACTCGCTAATTTTGGGGACTGATTGGCTGGAGTTTAAGGAATTAATGACGCACATAGTGAAGAGTGGGTCCTGCCGTAATTCAGCTAGGGAAAGCCCCGGAGTAGCATTGGCAGGAGAAGCTGTCACAGAGCCGTCTACGTCAGCACCGTGTCAGGGCGATACATGGAGTGAGGAGCGCCCCGCCCCTCCTCCCTCTCTCGGGAATTCCCTTGGGGATTTCCCATTAGAGCAGTCGCGAGATGGGACTCTGCGGCATGCATTTGACCAAGTGAGAGTAATCGATGGCCAAATTCTCCAGCCAAATGTGACGCCGGCCTTCCCCTACTTTGCTATTATTAAGGATAGGCTATACCGAGTGACGCAGGACACTCAAACTGGTGAAAAGTTAACACAGCTGTTAATTCCAAAGAGCCGCAGGGAATTCATATTCCAGGCGGCTCACTTTAATCCCATGGCCGGACACTTGGGGCAGGATAAGACACTAGCCTGAATAATGGCCTGGTTCTATTGGCCAGGGATTCACAGGGACGTACGTTGGTGGTGTGCGGCGTGCCGCAAATGCCATTTAGTAAATCCCGCGGCCACTCCAAAAGTTCCTTTGCGCCCTCTCCCTTTAATCGAGACCCCTTTCGAAAGAATTGGGATGGATCTCATCAGGCCATTAGATCGGTCAGCATGGGGATATCACTTTATTTTAGCTCTAGTGGACTATGCAACACGATATCCGGAAGCAGTGCCCCTCCACAATATCTCAGCATGCAGTATAGCAGAAGCACTCTTCCGCTTTATCTCCCAGGTCGGGATTCTGAAAGAAATCCTGACAGACCAAGGCACTGCATTCATGTCACGCACACTGCGCGAGCCGTATGGGTTACTGGGGATTAAGCCTATCCGCACCAGTGTTTATCACCCACAAATGGATGGCTTAGTAGAACGGTTTAATCGAACCCTCAAAAATATAATTCGGAAGTTCGTAAGCGAAGATGCATGTAATTGGGATAAGTGGCTCGAGCCCCTGTTATTTGCAGTACGAGAGGTCCCGCAAGCCTCCACAGGGTTTTCACCGTTTGAATTGTTATATGTGCATAAGCCACGTGGCATTTTGGACGTGCTATGTAAAAATTGGGAGAAGGGACCTTGACTCAATAAGAACAAAATTCAATATGTTCTCAACCTGCACGCCAAACTCCACACACTCATGCACTTAACCCAGGAGAATTTGCGGCAGGCGCAAGAACATCAAATCCGACTGACGACAAAGTACTCCTATTGTTGCCCACGCCAAGCTTCAAATTGGTTGCCAAGTGGCAAAGGTCCTTCGAGGTCATACGGTGAGTTGGGGACGTCGACTATGAGGTGAGGCGAATGGACGGGGTGGGGCATTACAGATTTACCACCTCAATCTGTTAAAACACTGGAATGAGGAGGTCCCCGTGGCGTTGGTGTTGGTAATTCCGGAGAAGGCGGAGCTGGGGCTGGAGGTTCAAAAAAGAAAATTGACATCGCCCACCGCTCCGGTCAGCCTGTGGAGACCACCTCTCCCTGACCCAGCTCATGGAGGTAGCCCAGTTGCAGAAAGAATTTTCCGACATTTTTTTGCCCCTGCCCAGCCGCACCCACCTCATAGAACACCACATTGAGATGCCCCCGGGGATGGTAGTGTGCAGCCGCCCTTACCACCTGCCTGAACACAAAAAAAGGTGGTCTGGAATGAACTTGAAGCCATGCTCGAAATGGGCATAATCGAGGAGTCCCACAGTGACTGGAACAGCCCAGTGGTCCTGGTCCCCAAGACCGATGGGTCGGTCCGGTTCTCTGTGGACTATAGGAAAGTCAACACGGTGTCTAAATTTGACATGTACCCAATGCCTTGCATTGACGAGTTCCTCAATCGATTAGGCGCTGCTCATTTTTATTCGACACTGGATTTAACGAAGGGATATTGGCAGATCTCCTTGACTCCTCTGTCCCAAGAGAAAATGGCCTTTTCCACACCGTTTGGCTTACACCAATTTGTCACACTTCCTTTTGGGCTGTTTGGGGTGCCTGCTATGTTCCAGCGGCTTATGGACAGGGTCCTCCGCCCCCACGCCACCTATGCAGCCGCGTATCTGGATGACATTATCATCTACAGTAATGACTGGCTGCGGCACCTCGAACAACTTAGAGCCATCCTAAAGTTGCTGAGGTGGGCGGGTCTCACAGCCAACCTAAAGAAATGTGCGATTGGGCGGGTGGAAGTACGGTATCTGGGTTTCCACTTAGGCCATGGGCAGGTGCGTCCCCAAATTAATAAGACAGCAGTGATTGTGGCCTGCCCGAGGCCCAAGACCAAAAAGGGGGTGAGACAGTTCCTGGGACTGGCTGGCTACTATCGGAGGTTCATACCTAATTATTCGGACGTCACCAGCCCGCTTACGGATCTCACTAAAAAGGGAGCACCAGATCCGGTCCAGTGGATGGAGGAATGCCAACAGGCTTTCTCTAGAGTAAAGGCTGCACTGTGTGGGGGCCACTGTTACACTCCCCTGACTTTTCTCTCCCCTTTATTTTACAGACAGATGCATCGGACAGAGGGCTGCGGGCTGTTCTGTCCCAGAAGGTGGACGGGGAGGAGCGTCCTGTGCTGTACATTAGCCGAAAGCTATCGATGCGAGAAGGCAGGTACAGCACGATTGAAAAAGAGTGCCTAGCCATCAAGTGCGCGGTCCTCGCCCTCCGGTACTACCTGCTGGGGTGCCCTTTCACCATCTGTTCGGATCTGTGCGCCCCTCCAGTGGCTCCATCGCATGAAGGATGCCAAAGCGCGGATCACCCGTTGGTATTTTGCACTCCAGCCATTTAAATTCAAGGTGGTCCATAGGCCGGGGGCGCAGATGGTGGTGGCGGACTTCCTCTCCCGTCAAGGAGGTGGGGGGAGTCAGCTTCAGGCCGGATGGCTCCCCGGCCTGAGTCGGGTGGTGGGGATATGTGGCAGCAGGGGCGTGGCCAAGTGTCAGTCTGTGAATGGAGGGCAGAGTCAGGGAAGGTGAGTGGTCATGTCACTACACCTGTTGTCAATTAATGCGTGTTTGTGTGTCTCCTTCAGTGACCGCGCCCGATAAAAGGAGAGTGAGAAGGGGAGGTCAGCGCCAAGGCTCGTTGACAGCCTGTATGTGTGTGTGTGTGCACGTGTGTGAGAGAGTGAGAGTTTTTTGGAGCCCTATGCTGAAAAGCAGTAAAAATAAAACCCCTCTTCAACACAACCAGCCACCTGCCATGCTTCTGTGCTCCACCCACATCTGAATCTCGCTACACACGGATTACAGAAATATAATAAAAATGGATACAAAATACGGAGTGGTTATGGATTTTAATATGGATACATCATGGACGCTAATAATTTATTAAATGGTCATGGATGTTTCAATATATTACAGATTGGTTACCAATTTCATACGGATGATGCATCATGGATAAAAAAATTAAAAATTAAATGCTTGAAGAAGAACAACAACTTTATTCATCACACACTCGTGAGATTCGTCTCTGCATTTAACCCATCTGAAGCAGTGAACACACACATGTGAGCAATGAGCACACACACATACCCAGAGCGGTGGGTAGCTGCCCGGAGAGCAGTTGGGAGTTAGGTGCCTCGCTCAAGGGCACCTCAGCCCAAGGCCATCCCATATTAACCTAACTATGTGTCTTTGAACTTTGGGGGAAACCGGAGCATCCAGAGGAAACCCATGCAGACATGGGGAGAACATGCAAACTCCACACAGAAAGGCCCCCGTTGGCCACTGGGCTCGAACCCAGAACCTTCTTGCCGTGAGGCGACTGTGCTAACCACTTACACTACCGTGCCACCACTGCATGAAAAATAATCACATATCTGTGAATAAAAGATCCGTGCTTTGTATTGTATTTTTTATTTTCTGTGAATCCGTATTCTGTGACTTCATGATGCAACAAGGATGTACAAAGATGCCTGGGGAAAAATAGCATGTGCTCAGACAACGCCACATGGAAACAATTACTTGATTGGTCAGCAGATGTTTTATCGGATCAGGTCCAGGCCTGGAAAAATGGCTCCAGAAGCAATCTCAGGGATACGGATAAACCCAGGCCTGGGCTATAGGGATCGTTATCGGTCTGGTGTGAGCACCAACCACATAAACTGTACATAACTGATTTATTTATAGTTATCATTATACCGGGCCTTAAAAGTTCAAACAGTTCAAAAAAAACTTTCAAGGATCATGTGAATTTATCATCTATAGTGACCTTCTCATGCTGCACAGTGTAGTTAGCACTGTGGACATCCAGGTGCATCTGAAGATGGGTAAGTCATCAGACATTTAAAAAACAAACAAACAAACAAACAAACAAAAAACCAACGAACAGCAAAAAAAAACTTTTCCATCATTATTAATTCTTTGGTATTTTTAAAAGAAGGAAATTTTTGACTTTCACTTGAATTCTTCTTCTTCTTTTTGTTTTGATACTACCTACACTTTTGCTTTATAGAAAATAACTTCTCATTACCTCTCCCGCCCTTGCTTGTGCTACAAAAACGTGTTGCTGGTGGTCCATTTCGTTCCAGCATCATATTAGAATCATGTCGCCTGCTGAAGTACTGTGGTTTTCACTCACAGCTATTGTGGCAAGCACCTAGATAGGCAGGGTTGGTGTGGATGATCTCTCATTTCGAAAGTGCTCATCGTGAATAGGTACAGCTGATGTGTTCAGATACACTCGCACCACAAAAACACAGGAAATGAAGCAATCTGGCAAGTAAACGCACCAAATATCATGCCAAGTAAATGCACTAAAGATCAGCTTCTGATATAGATCATCGCACACTGTTAGGAATTACAATGCTGAAGTTTATCGTCTGAAAAGGAATTGCAGCTTGACTCTCTGGGTTGATGTAGAACCCTACATCAAAGGGTTTCTCTTTTAGAAAATGTTTTCAAGTGCATATCCATTAAGTGTACAAAGAACCTTTTAGAAACTCTTTTTTGAAAAGGGAAACTCTTTGTGAAGGGTTTGCTGTTCTAAAAGGTAAAACATTTGTTGTGTGGTTCTTGGTGTTAGAAGAGTTAAAAAGTCTACGTAGAACCTACAATGAATTATTTAATTTTAGAAAAGTTCTTTAGAGACCTTGAGCCTTTAACCATCCAAATAACCCTTTACAAACTCCTTTTCCAATAGTGAAACCACTTGTTGCATTGTTATTGGAGGAACCCTTAAAGGTGACATGTAGAACCTGAAAACAATGGGTTACCCTTTTAGACAAGGTTCTTTAAAGCATATATGCAGAACCATGGCCTCACTTTCGTTTATAAATGCCTTGAGACCTCAAGAATGGCATAGGAATAGTTTTAAGCGTTAACAATAAATCTAATATACAGTGGTGCTTGAAAGTTTGTGAACCCTTTAGAATTTTCTATATTTCTGAATGAATATGACCTAAAACATCATCAGATTTTCACACAAGTCCTAAAAGTAGATAAAGAGAACTCACTTAAACAAATGAGACAAAAATATTATACTTGGTCATTTATTTATTGAGGAAAATGATCCAATATTACATATCTGGGAGTGGCAAAAGTATGTGAATTTTTGCTTTCAGTATCTGGTATGACCCCCTTGTGCTGCAATAACTGCAACTAAATGTTTCCGGTAACTGTTGATCAGTACTGCACACTGGCTTGGAGAAATTTTAGCCCATTCCTCCATACAGAACAGCTTCAACTCTGGGATGTTGGTGGGTTTCCTCACATGAACTGCTCGCTTCAGGTCCTTCCACAACATTTTAATTGGATTAAGGTCAGGACTTTGACTTGGCCATTCCAAAATGTTAATTTTTTTCTTCTTTAACCATTCTTTGGTAGAACGACTCGTGTGCTTAGGGTCATTGTCTTGCTGCATGACCCACCTTCTCTTGAGATTCAGTTCATGGACAGATGTCCTGACATTTTCCTTTAGAATTCGCTGGCATAATTCAGAAGTCATTGTTCCATCAATGATGGCAAGCCGTCCTGGACAAGATGCAACAAAACTGGCCCAAACCATGATACTACCACCACCATGTTTCATAGATGGGATATGGTTCTTATGCTGGAATGCAGTGTTTTCCTTTCTCCAAACATAAAGCTTCTCATTGAAACCAAAAAGTTCTATTTTGATCTCATCCATCCACAAAACATTTTTCCAATGGCCTTCTGGCTTGTCCACATGATCTTTAGCAAACTGCAGACGAGCAGCAATGTTCTTTTTGGAGAGCAGTGGCTTTCTCTTTGCAACCCTGCCATGCACACCACTGTTGTTCAGTGTTCTCCTGATGGTGGACTCATGAACATTAACATTAGCCAATGTGAGAGAGGCCTTCAGTTGCTTAGAAGCTACTGTACCTTGGGGTCCTTTGTGACCTCACCGACTATTACACGCCTTGCTCTTGGAGGGATCTTTGTTGGTCGACCACTCCTGGTGAGGGTAACAATGGTCTTGAATTTCTGCCATTTGTACACAATCTGTCTGATTGTGGATTGGTGGAGTCCAAACTCTTTAGAGATAGTTTTGTAACCTTTTCCAGCCTGATGAGCATCAACAATGCTTTTTCTGAGGTCCTCAGAAATCTCCTTTGTTCGTGCCATGATACATTTCCACAAATGTGTTGTGAAGATCAGACTTTGATAGATCCCTGTTCTTTAAATAAAACAGGGTGCCCACTCACACCTGATTTGTCATCCCATTGATTGAAAACACCTGACTCTAATTTCACCTTCAAATTAACTGCTAATCCTAGAGGTTCACATACTTTTGCCACTCATAGATATGTAATATTGGATCATTTTCCTCAATAAATAAATGACCAAGTATAATATTTTTGTCTCATTTGTTTAACTGGGTTCTCTTTATCTACTTTTAGGACTTGTGTGAAAATCTGATGATGTTTTCCGTCATATTTATGCAGAAATATAGAAAATTCTAAAGGGTTCACAAACTTTCAAGCACCACTGTAGTAATTTTAACAATTACAGTGATTTATATAGGTAGCGGTCTGAGTGAATGACCTTGACATCTGTAATGTCACAGCAGGAAGTCTATCGGTCTCATCACAATTTCCGCTATACTAAAACACAGAGCCGACTGCAACTCCGATCCTCCATTTTGAGCTAATTTATCGCCATGCCATGTAGATGTGTTGCTGGCGGGTGCAGCAACATGACAGAAGGTGGATTTATGTTGCATTCATTGCCCAAGAATGTTCAAACTGCAAAGATTTGGACGCGTTTTGCGAGAAGTTCACGGGCACGTTAGGCACCTATGAAGTGGTCTCTCCCCTGCTCTGCACATTTTACTGAAAACTCGTACAAGACCTCTGATCTGTTGAGCTATAAGCCTGTATTGAAAGAGGGTGCAGTATCACCAATTAAATAAAATTACAAGAGAAGGAAAGTATTTATTTTATTTATTTTTTTAAAAAGGAAAGTGAGTTTAGTTGCACCAGTTTCCCCAGAGTGAGTCGAGGGTTGTTGGTAAAACCTGGGACGGAACGGGATGTGACATATCGCTCGGTCAGTGACCTCCCCGCAGGTGTTGCTAAAACCGGTGACATCCTGTTCCGTCCCGGGTTTTGGTAATTGCCTGAGCCCAGCAGTAATGGTGGAGTACTCAGTAATGGAGAGAATGGAGAATAAGTGTATCAGCCGTCTTATTTCTAAACTGGATATTGCTGCCGTCTCACCCTTACGTGGAAGAAGCGAATGAACGGAGAACTGAACGAACAACTAAAAGTCAGATTGTTTCAAAACACTCGGCCACAAGATCGGCCTTCAAGAAGCGAGAACACAGACGGGTAAGCTCCGACTCATTTGGATGAAACAACAACAAAAACAACACATTGTTTACCTGCATTTAGATTAATACATGTAACTTGTATTGTGTGTTTAAGTTACCGGTCTAAGATTATTTAATTTGCTTCAGAATGTGATCATCGCAGTTCATCCGATTATTTAATTAGCCTTTTATGTTTTATCAGTGTCAGCCCTGTGATGACCTGGCGACTTGTCCAGGGTGTACCCCGCCTCTCGCCCGTAGTCAGCTGGGATAGGCTCCAGCTTGCCTGCGACCCTGTAGAACAGGATAAAGCGGCTAGAGATAATGAGATGAGATGTTTTATCAGTGAAAATGCATGCATGCACATGTATGTTGCATAAGTTATAACATCTATCCTGTTTTAATGAGAGTCAACCTACAATCATTGAAGTCAAATCAGTCTTAGTTGAGCAAGTCAGTAATGGTATTTCTTACTTTCACCATAAATTTTTATTTATATGACTTTGGTCTATAGCTGTAAAAGGCCTCGGCCTTAAAACCGGTTAAAGCTGTGACGTCACGCACTCAGGGCTGGTTGGCTCAGCGGGGCAGCTTGAATGCCAACTTTGCGGTCGATTTTAACTCTCAAAAATATATTTTTTTAAAATTCCCATTATGCAGCATACAAGAGTCAAGGATGGAGATACTATCCACTCAGAAATTTATTTAAAAATAAAGGTTCTGTGTATCTCTTTTAAAGCGCTTGAACCATTACTCATTCAAAGAACCATTTAGCAACCCCTATCCTAAAAGGAAACCCCTTTGTTGCAGCGTTGTTGTTATTGATGGAGGAACCCTTTAAGGTTATATGTAGAGCTTGCCAACAAAAGTGTTTTTTTTTTCAAAATATAGAACTATGAACTGTTCCGAGAACCCTCTAGCAAATCTTTTTCCAACAGGGAATCCTTTCTTGTATGGTGGTTGTTGTTGTTGAAGAAAACCCTTAAAGCTTAAATACACAATAAAGCCCGAAAACAGAAGGGTATCCCTTTAGAATAGGTTCTTTAGAGAGCTTGAACCATTAACTACCCAAAGAACCCTTTTAGGCATTGTTTCTCGAAGGTGAAACCTTTGTTGTTGGCTTGTTGTGGGGGAAATCCTCAGAGGATCTATGTAGAACACTACAAGACCAAGTTTGCTTTTTTTAGAAAGGTTCTTTTGAAAGATATTGTTCAGAGAAGCTTTTAGCAACCCATTTCTAACACCCTTTCTAAACCTTTCTTTATAGGGTTATTGATGTTGGGGGAATCCTTACATGGTCTATGTAGAACCTTCCAACAATGGGTTTCCATTTTATAAAAGGCTTTTTTTTGAGAGCTAGAACCATTAACCACCCAAACAGCCCTTTAGGAACTCTTTATAAAGGGTAAACCCGTTGCTATATGTTTGCTGTTGTTGGAGGAAACACTTATAGAGTCTCTATAGAAAACAAGAACCAAGGGTTCTGCTTTGAGAAAGGGTTCTTCAAAGAGCTAGAGCCGTTAAACATCTAAATAACCATTTAGGAACTCATTTTTCGAAGAGGGAGACCCTTGGTTATAGGGTTCTGTAAGGGTTTACCCAACAGCAATAACAACACTATAACAAAGGGTTCCTTTTAGAAAAAGTTCTTTAGAGAGTGAGAGCCACTAACCTCTCAAAGAACCTTTAGGAACCTTTTAGATATTGGGCATATTAATGCCATGTGTCACTTTCATAAAATCCTACCAGGTTTATAAACGTTTCCGTAAGATCTTTTTTCTTTGTACTTGCATGAGTAGCATAATAAATGCCGATTCGCTGTAAATGACTCAGATTTGTATTTAGCCACGCCCACAAAACTCCCAGAGCTGAAAATAACCATGCGGTTCTTAAGGACCAGAGGAACTTTTTCATAGTTATTAGAACTGTTGGAGGAAGTTTCTCCTTGTTGTGTGTCTGCACTGCATGAACTGAGAACAATTGTAGTTGTTTGAACACCGTTTTTAGGAACTTTTTAAAGTCCTACTTCAGAGTAGGTTTTCTCCCAGTACAAGAGGAACCATGAGTGATGTAAGTGTACTGGTGATTGGTTGAAGCCAAACACAAGCCAACGCAGCACCAGTTACCGCCATTTAAAAAAAAAAAAATCCATGCAAAATGTTAGCCATGTGAACAACAGCTCTTAATGTTAACATTAAAACATGGGAAAAAAATGGACAAATGGACCTCCAGAGAGCTTTGATGGAGAAAATACAGCACAATTTTGGTGTGTATAAGCGAAATATAAAAAGTTTCGTGAGCATTTCCTGCTAACATCACACTAACAAGCCAGCTTACATCACTTTAGTGTTCCTATTTGCAGAAAAAAGCCCTTGTAGGTGTGTAGTTTTTGAGGGATCTCCCCAGTAGGTAGTTCCTCTCAGTAAATTCTTAGAACTGAAAGCGCCTGTCGACACATATCACTGCGTCCTTGTTTTCGAGAATGCCAATAGCTTTGTCCTACGCGAGTCAAAAAGTCAAAGAGTCCCATATACTGTACGTTTTCTTACGTACGTTGGGGAGTGCCTGTTAGAGAGCACACTCTGTCTAGGCCGTCGGCATGGTGAGGTAGGGTGGCCAGTTCCTTTCCTCGCCACCTTTTAACTTCCCCAGTGTTTCCACCAGGTCCCCATTCACTGCTGGGTGGACAGGAGGCGAGCCCCAGATCACCGTCCGAGGCAAGGCTCGAACCGGGGACCGTTTGCTTAGTAGTCAAGCGCTCTAACCACTTGGCCACTTCGCCTCTCCTACGCAAATAACTAGCCTGATTTGTGACAACTTATTGATTTGTTTAGGAATTTTCCAAAACCTGAATAGAAAAACTCACTGCTGTAGGGTTCTACAAGGTACCAAGGAACCTCTAAAGGCTCTCTATTGAATTTTTTTTTTTTACCCATTACACATTACAGATGTGGTGAAATATTGTTTTTAAGTGTATGACCACTGAATCACTGATCGAGTTCCCTTAACTGCAGCGATACTGTAATTACTTGCACCACATTTACTTAAAACAATAACTTTT